>NC_067119.1:1230533-1323033 GCF_021347895.1 Acanthochromis polyacanthus | reverse complement strand
CTCTCCCCCCTCTCTCCCCCCTCTCTCTCCCTCTCTCTCCCCCCTCTCTCCCTCTGTCTCTCCCCCCTCTCTCTCTCTCCCTCTCTCTCTCTCCCTCTCCCTCTGTCTCTCTCTCTCCCTCTCTCTCTCCCCCGTCTCTCCCCCTCTCTCCCTCTGTCTCTCTCTCTCCCCCTCTCTCTCCCCCCTCTCTCCCTCTGTCTCTCTCTCTCCCCCGTCTCTCCCCCTCTCTCCCTCTGTCTCTCTCTCTCCCTCTCTCTCTCCCCCCTCTCTCCCTCTGTCTCTCCCCCCTCTCTCCCCCCTCTCTCTCCCTCTCTCTCCCTTTGTCTCTCTCTCTCTTCCACTCTCTCCCTCTCTCTCCCCCCTCTCTCCCTTTGTCTCTCTCTCTCCCTCTCTCTCTCTTCCACTCTCTCCCTCTGTCTCTCCCCCCTCTCTCTCCCTCTCTCTCCCTCTGTCTCTCTCTCTCTCTCT
This sequence comes from Acanthochromis polyacanthus, assembly GCF_021347895.1. Classification (NCBI taxonomy): domain Eukaryota; kingdom Metazoa; phylum Chordata; class Actinopteri; family Pomacentridae; genus Acanthochromis; species Acanthochromis polyacanthus. Next base: position 1,322,565 of record NC_067119.1, on the reverse strand, counting down.
CTCCCCCCCTCTCCCCCCCCCTCTCTTTTTATATCTGTTGGCAAGACAAAGCATGTTTATTACAATTTAATCTCTTTGTTTCTCTTAAACTATATACAAAGTCTACATGAAGCTCTTTTTCTACAAAGCATTATAACTAATGACGAACACATCGTACATGGTGACCACAAGGAATAAAAGCCAATGTTTGTGTTAAGCTAATATTGAATTATCAATATACATGACATCAGGGGAATGTTTCAATATCTACAGCAGAATATGTAAACATGGCAGAAACCACTGGTTTATAGACATTTTACTGATTATGAATAACCACTCTGTACACTGAAAACCTCTTACACAACGCTGAGCTTGCATATGTTATAGTTTTTAAGGTTGTGAGAATAATTAAATAATCAGGCTTCACTTGATATGTCCACTTCACTTTCTTCCTCATCATTTGGTTGGTTAGTACAGGTTTTAAGTTTGCACATGTGAGTGCACCTCAGTCCATTTGCAGTGCATGTACACTCAGGTGCTTTGCATGACCTTCAGCAGTTCCAGGACCGAACATGGGGCTGGAAAACCATCCATCCAGTCAATAGCTAGCTTACTTTGTCCTTCAACTGTTTCCATACTCCATCCGTGGCCAACTGGGCTTGGAACATCAGGGTGACTCATTAAACAACGTCGCCATATAGCGGTTTGATAATTCGCTCGTTGAATGTGTTTGTATAGGCAATCCTGACATGGTGGCAGTTGATGTGATTCTACTTCACCCTTTTTTGTGCAAAATAAGTGATACTGCAGATCATTGATTTTTGCCACTTTGCTGTTGGACACATACAACTTGCATGTGAACTCTTCTAGTGCCTCGTACAGCGCTGGTGCGACATTCCATTCCTTGCCCAGTTGACTGAATACTTCTTGTGTTGTCGGACAAATGTGTTTTTCTCACCCGCTGTGGTAATCACATCTGAAAGTGGTTTATACCGGCGGATTCATGAGAATCTAAGCTTTCCATGGGTGTATAATGTTTCTATCATCGAGTTTGCAGCTTCGGTCAATTTAGTAAAATACGTTTGCACATACGGGCCGCTGAAGTTTAACGGGTTACCCCGTTAAACTTCAGCGGCCCGTATTTCATGCATCTCCATGCATGAAAATGGTCAAAGTCAAAATAACCACAACTGCCTAAAATCACATCAAACTTTTCTATCTGTCATTCACCCATACATCATAACATGAAAGTACATACATGGACTAACCTGGCACAAAAACCATGATGAAGTCGGTTTCCATCCCACTCTCTGGACTTTATTTTCCCACAGTTTCATTCTTTCACTATTACTGGGAAATCTAAACATGTGGAATCTCTTCTCCGATCGATTTGTGCACCCAAAGGCACAACAGCCCGTCATTTTTCAGGTATTTAGGAAGCGAAAAAAGACCTAGAATTACTCTCTGTGGTGTAAACAACATTAACAGGAAAAGCCGGCGTTCATGAATTGGAAACAAAATGGCTCCTATAGATCACGTGACCAAAATTTTTTGGACCCGTCATGTCGCCACTCTGATATACAGGCACTCCAGTTTGTGTCACAGCAGAGGATGATGGGAAACGTAGTGTCCCATCTAACTGTCTGTCTGTCTGCCAGCAGCCCGTCTGTCTGTCTGATCGGACCGTGGCTCCGCCCACCATGAACCCTCTGAACCAGATGAAGGCTGGATTGGCCAACAACCCTCACAGGTAAACTCACCTGAAGCCCTTAACTCAGGCATCCACGTTTTAATCCCAGCCTTTAGTTATTAAGGTCAAAGCTGAGTTTTTATTCTTAATATTTAGATTTATTTCTGTCACACGTTTTATTTCATGATTTTGACATTTTATGTCATAAATGTCGTATTAAATCTACATTTTTATTTGTTGATCTTTAGATTTCTTATTTTAATATTATTTTCTTTATAATCTTTTAAACGTTTTATTTCAGAATTTTTGCTTTTTGTCAAAATTTAGATTTTTTAAAATTTCTTATTTTATTTTTTGCTTTTTCCCCCATTCTGACTTATTTTATAATTTTTTCTTTTTTATGTCCAATTGCTGCCTTTTGTTTCATAATTTTTACTTTTATTTGTCTTTTTTCTTTTATCATAGTTTTATAGTTCAGACTTGGGCTGTTTTATCATGTTTTTTATTTTAGTTTTTATTTATAAATTCTGATTTCTAACTTAATGTTTGCTTTATAATCTTTAATTTTTAATCAGAATTTTCCACTTTTTGTTTCTCTTTTTTTTCTTTCCGTCTCATAATTATGACTTTTTACCATTTATCACTTTAATCCTACTTTTGTCTTTTTAGTCAATATTTTTTCTAATCCTCGTGAATCTTATTTGTTCAGATATTGTTGACGTATTAATTATTAATACCCGTCTTTTATTTTCTCATAACTTCACCTATAAAACCTGAATCTGTTCCTCTGATGGTCTTCAGTGACGGTTCGTATCCCTACGATCCCTCCAGCTGGCAGCAGCCGACCAATCAGCCCACAGGATCGCTCTCCGTGGTAACCACCGTGTGGGGGTTGACCAATCCCTCGGCCAGCCAGGTATGACATCACCGGCCAGGACAGGCATGACTGAGAAACTAGTTAAAGTGTTTAATAAACTGGTCAACGTTGATAGAAACTAGTCATACTCAGTAAAACGTGGTAATCTGAGTGGGGAATAAACCAGTACTCCCAGTGTCTGTTTATTAGCCATTTGGGCTACTAGTCTGCTAAACTAGTCTGCTAAACTAGTCGTGTTCCTGCCGTCTGCTAACCAGCTGCTAACAGTTCGTCCTGTGTCCGTAGGGTCTGGGTGGAGGGGTGATGGGGCCGGGGGCCAACCCAGGAGGGGGGCCCATGATGCAGGGTCCTGGAGGTCCGGGTCTGGCCGGAGGTCCTGGAGGCTACATGGGCCAGCAGAGCTACGGAGAGCCCAGCAAAGGCTACATGAACCAGGGCATGTACGGCCGGTCAGGGGGGGCTACGCTGGAGGACCGGGGGGCTACCAGGGCAGGTGGGGCGCTACACCACGTTTATGCTAGCAGGATTAGCATCACAGTCGCTATCAGTTAGCGTCTGGTTTTGTTCCGACAAATTAGTCACAGTGAGTTTTTACCTGGAGAGGCGTCTTTTTGTGTCATTCCTGCAAACTTTGGTCTCATTTTTAGGTCCTTTAGTCTCATTTTTACTTCTTTTTGTGTCATTTTTCCATTTTTTTTGTCATATTTGCTCCTTTTTGTTATTTTTGCTCATTTTGTATCATTTTGTACCTTTTTTGTGCCATTTTAAGTTGTTTTAGTGTTATTTTTGCCTCTTTTTGTCTCATTTTTACTTCTCTGAGTGTAATTTTTGCACCTTTTTATGCAATAATGACACAGATGCATGTCACGGTAAAATCTTACTTTGACTAGTGAAAAAAAAATGCTAATCTGATAGAAAAACAACAAAAAATAACTCAGTTTAATGCCGTCCATGTCGACACATCAGGTTATCAGAAAAGAGAACTTTAGAACATATTCATCAGTAGTTCTAATCTGTAATCTGCATACTTGTGTTTGTTGTTTCTGGCTCCTTCAGCTGATGTTTGATCTGCATTAACTGTGTGAACTAAACCCTGCAGCTACCCGTCCAACCCCGGAGGCTCCAGAGGTTCTGCTGACTTCACTCAGGCCGCTGCAGCCGCCGCCGTCGCCGCTGCCGCTGCCACGGCAACCGCCACCGCCACGGCAACCGTTGCTGCCATTCAGGAGAAACAGAACCAGGAGATGAACTACGGACAGGTGAGGAGGAGGAGGAGGAGGAGGAGGAGGAGGAGGCTGCTGATTGGTTGGATGGAGACCAGCTGAGTCACGGCGCCCCCTGCTGGTCGTCTAAGAGATTATTTAGAAAACTTAGTTTTACTGAAACCTCCCACAACTCTGCAGAGAATAAACCGGATCAGATTCAACCTGCAGGATATTTGTTTTCTATTTATTTTATTATAAGTTTATATTTATTTTACATCTATCTTAGATTTAATTTGTATCTATTTCATATCTTAAATATGTATTTTATTTATTCTATGTTATTTTATTTTTGTATATCTGTTTTATATTTATTTGATATGTTTTAGCTTTATTTTATCTTTTTAGATTTATTTTATTTCTAATTTATATTCTTTGTATTTATTTTATATGTATTATATGTTAGATTTATTTCATGTCTATTTTTTATTTATTTTATATTTATTTCTATTTTAGATTGTTTCATAATTTTATTTTTTGCTTTTTGTTTATTTTAGTTTTATTTCTATCTTTAATATCTTTTATATTCATTTTATATCTATATTAGATTTATTTGATTAATTTTGCATTTGTTTTGTTTATTTTACATTTATTTCTAATATATCTATTTTATAACTTTTAGATTTATTTTATATCTATTTTAGATTTATATCTTTTAAAGATTTGTTTTACATCGGTTTTAGAATTATTTTATGTTATTTTTTTCTTATATTTTTCTATTTTTTGTTGATTTTATATCTATTTAATATTTATTTCTTATCTATTTTCTGTTTATTGTGTATTTTATATTTATTTTATTTCTAATTTATATTTATTTTATATCCTTTATATATACATTATATTTGTAATTTACAAAACTTAATAATCATGACTATTCCTTCATTTTTCTCTTTGTCCTTTTAATCTGCATTCATGATGTCATTTTCAGTAGTTCATGAACAGAACTGAATATTAATAAAACACAGAAATCATCCTCAACAGCAGATAATACGACCATGTTTAGTAAATTAAACTGTAAGACAGCGTTTGCTTAATATGAGGAACTTTTATGGATCAAATAACAGAAAATAATCAATAATCCTGAACAGAACAGAATATCCCGTTCGCTTGTAAAAATGGTTTCAGGGAAGAAAACTTTTAGCTGGTTTGATAAAAAATTAGGAACATTTTTCAAACTATCATTTTAAAGGGGGTAAAATGTTCAGAGATCAGTCAGACAGCCTCATATAAACCTGATTCATTTATTGTTTTAACATTTAGTTTTAAACTAAACAGACAGGAGATGAAAATCCAGACCTGGAAGTGTTCAGCTGCATTATTCTGGTGGTAAACGTCAGATCTGTTGAGGCACAAATAAGATCTTTGGTTCTTATCTTCTGTTTGTGCAGTGATGGAGTGAAATCAGAGCTTCCATCGACTACATGAGCTGAGAAGCACCAAAAACCAGAAACATTGTTGTTAAATGAACATTAAAAGAAGCCGAAAAATAAGAATGAATCAAAGACAGAGCTGCAGAAATCCAATAAAACTGGAAAATAATGATGAGAAATTAAAATAAAAGCATCAAGAAGCCCTGACATCACCACTGTGATGTCATCAGTATGTGTGATGTCATCGGGTCTGTTCTGTTTCCAGATGGGGGGTCCGGCTTACAACAACCAGTTCATGGCCCACAGCGGCCCCCGCGGCCCCCCAGGCATGGCTCCAGGAGGTATGGGTCCCGGTCCGGGGCCCAGCAGGGGGCCGCCGTCCATGGGCCCCATGTACGGGTCTGGAGGGGGTCCACAGAGGGTCCCCCAGCCCCCAAACTACGGCCACGGACCTCAGCAGGGACACCTGAGACCCCCACAGGGTCTGAAACGTCCCTACAGCTCTGAGGTGTGGAGAGATCAGATTAAACCTGCTTTTTATAGCCACTGTATCTTTGTTTTCTATTTATTTTATATCATTTTCTATCTTTTTATATTTTTATTTATGTTTATTTTTTATTTTACAATTTTTTTTATCTACATAATTATTTTCCCCCTGGTTAAGATGGGTTCTTCAGCTTGTAATAAATTCAGTTTTTTTCTAAATACTATAGGACCACAATGGAAAAAAGAGGAAAATCCGACCTTTAATTCAAGTTCATTTATTCAGTGGGGGAAAAAAATCACACATTCAGAAATAATTCTTTTACATGAAATCATGTGTGCCACAATTATTAGCACCCCTGATGTATCCCTGAACAGCACCTAATCTCTCCTAGAATACGTTTTCTACAATTTTCAGCATGAGAGTATGCTTCTGCAATAAAAATAGAATTTATTTTAAGGCTTTTCAACACATCTTAGCCAGGGGTGCCAATAATTATGGAGGGAGCTGTATATAACAATTTATATTTATTTAAAAGTCATTTTATATTTTATGTTTATATTATAATTAAATAACGTTTGTATTTATTTTCAAATTTATTTTCAAATTATTTTTTATTTATTTTATATCAGTTTTATATTTATTTTTGAATTTATCTTTATATTTATCTTATGTTTATTTTGTCTTTTATATTTATATTCTTTATTTTATATTTATATTTTTATATTTTTTTTCTATCTTATATTTATTTTATATTGATTTTATATCTATTTCATATTTATTTACTGAGCTCCAAAGCAGAATATTGAATCTAGTTTCTGTCCTCAGCCTTTCCCAGGAATGTCTCAGCAGTACAGTGTTCCGGTCGGGTCCAATGTGAACGTCATGTCTGGTTCTGGAGGAACCGGTGGGTCCATGCCGGGTTCAGCAGTAGGGGGCCACGCCGGACCAGGACCGTATTCTGGACCCAACATGCAGTACCACCCAGGTAATACTAGATTATTAACAATTATTATTAGAGACCAGAACCACCCAGGCAGATAAACAAGATCAAATAGTTCCAACCAATATGGTTTAGAAAAGGCCATATGATAGAAGTGAGATTTCCAACACTAAAGATCTCCAGATAGTCCATAAATCAAACCTTTCCTGTTTTTACTGCATCTAAAGAGTTCTGTTAGCCATTAGCTTAGCTTAGCCAGTAACTCTCCAGTAAAAACTGATTCAATGAAACCAGGTGAGACTAAATAATGAATTAAAGAATAAAACACAGTTTAGAGTTAAACTATGCAGTGATAGCTTAGCTTAGCACAAACACTGTTGGCCTCACAGTTGTTTCTGTGTGTTTACCTACAGGTCCAGGCTCCGCCCCCCAGCGATCTGGCTCCTCCCCTTCCTATCAGAGCCACAAGATGCCCCTCCCACAGTACCCCCCCTCCGGACCCCCCAACTCACAGTACTACAAGGTTAGCGGCATTAGCAGGCTAAGCTAGTTCATCTGACCTTGTGTAAATGAATTAATGATCATAAAAGCTGCATGGAGCAGATCAATAACTGATACTGAATGATCTGTTATTGTTTGAGCAGCAGGACCAGTTTAATGGTCAGGGTGGAGGTTTGAACACTTTGACCACAGGGGGCGCCGCTGGAGTCTACAACTCCTTCAACCAGCCGTCTGGGGTGAGAGCTTTTAGATATTTCAATTTTAATGTGAGATCTTTTCAGTTTTATGGTGATTTATAAGGACTTTTCTACCCCAAGGTAACTTTCAGTCATATGAGGACATTTCCGTAATTCTAATAACATCGGATGTTCCTATAATTTAAAGACTTTCCACTATCATCGAGACATTCATGTATCGTGACGAATTTTGTGTGTTATCAGGACTTTTGTGTGTTATCAGGACTTTTGTGTGTTATCAGGACTTTATCTGTGTTATCAGGACTTTTGTGTGTTATCAGGACTTTTTGTGTGTTATCAGGACTTTTGTGTGTTATCAGGACTTTAGTGTGTTATCAGGACTTTTGTGTGTTATCAGGACTTTTTGTGTGTTATCAGGACTTTTGTGTGTTATCAGGACTTTATCTGTGTTATCAGGACTTTTTGTGTGTTATCAGGACTTTTTGTGTGTTATCAGGACTTTATCTGTGTTATCAGGACTTGTGTGTTATCAGGACTTTATCTGTGTTATCAGGACTTTTTGTGTGTTATCAGGACTTTTGTGTGTTATCAGGACTTTATCTGTGTTATCAGGACTTTATCTGTGTTATCAGGACTTTTCTGTGTTATCAGGACTTTTTCTGTGTTATCAGGACTTTTTTCTGTGTTATCAGGACTTTAGTGTGTTATCAGGACTTTTGTGTGTTATCAGGACTTGTGTGTTATCAGGACTTTTTGTGTGTTATCAGGACTTTTGTGTGTTATCAGGACTTTTGTGTGTTATCAGGACTTTTGTGTGTTATCAGGACTTTTCGTGTGTTATCAGGACTTTTGTGTGTTATCAGGACTTTTGTGTGTTATCAGGACTTTTGTGTGTTATCAGGACTTTTCGTGTGTTATCAGGACTTTTTGTGTGTTATCAGGACTTGTGTGTTATCAGGACTTTTTCTGTGTTATCAGGACTTTTGTGTGTTATCAGGACTTTTGTGTGTTATCAGGACACCAAAATTAATATCCAGATACCGCCGTAGTGAACAGATATTGGGGATATTCGGGTCCAGCCCTAATATTAAGTGGACTCTTCTGTAGTATGTAGAGCTTCCAGTTTTACAGGTACTTTTTTGTGTTACATAGACTTCTTGTATGGTGAAAATATATTATGAGAGCTTTTCTGTATTACAAGGACTTTGTGTTGTGAGGGCTTTTTTGTTTATTGCAAACAATCATAACCTATAAGAACATTTCTGTATAATGATCATTTTTCTGCTGTATCAGGACTATTGTTGATTATGAGGACTTTTTTAGTATTAGGATGACTTCTTGTATTATGAAAATATTCATATATTAGAACAAATTTTGTGTATTATGAAGATGTTTCTGTATTTTTGGGGACTGTTCTGACTCATGGCTTTATTTGGGTATTAATCTTTATCCTCCGTCTGTCTGTCTCTCTGGTAGCCGGGGCGAGGGTTGCCAGGTTACCCCTCCTCTCCTGTTCCTGGAAACCCGACCCCTCCCATCACCCCCGGCAGCTCCATGGCGCCGCCCTACATGTCGCCAGGCAACAGTGACGTTAAGCCGCCGCCCTCGTCCTTCCTGCCCGACATCAAACCCAACATGGCTAGCCTGGCCCCGCCCCCACCCACAGGTGATCAATAACCAGCAGGTGGTCCATCGATCAGATGCAGGAAGTGTCATTAGTCTGAGTCAGTGAAATGTCACATCTGGTTATCGACAGACAGAACTAAATAATCAGATTATTATCAATATAGGGAGATATATGTAAAAATGATCATGTTTAATGAAATCACTGGTTAAATAAAAAGAGGAGCAGCCTGACAGTTGGCAACAAATAAATATCGTTAACTGATTATTAGACTAAATGTGACATCATTAGATTGTCGGTGAAATAACGTTTTTATTATCAGTAAAACAATCAGATTAGTCCCACAAAAGGTCTGATTTATTCTCATCTGTTAAATAATCACATTATTTTTTATTATCAGTGGATTTAAATTTCATCTTTGATGTAATGAAATAATCAGATTATTAACTGTGAAAGTTATTCAGAAATAAATTCATTAAAACCATCAGAATAATATCAGTTTAATAACAGGATTTTTATCAGTTAAATAGTCTGGTTATCAACAGTGTTATTATTGTCAGTAGTGATGTCACAGGAAGCGTGACCGCGGTGACTTCCTGTCCTCAGGTAACCCCAGCGACGACCTGCGGCTGACCTTTCCGGTGAGAGACGGTGTGGTCCTAGAGCCCTTCAGATTAGAGCACAACCTGGCCGTCAGCAACCACGTCTTCCAGCTGCGAGACACCGTCTACAAAACACTCATCCTGAGGTAACGACATGCTGTAAACAACAACAGTAAACAACAGCAGTACACAACACGCAGTAACAACAAACAACAGACAGTTCTATTGATGTGTGATGAAGTAAAACGTGTGTCCTGTTTCAGACCCGACCTGGAGCTGCAGTTTAAGTGCTACCACCACGAGGACCGGCAGATGAACACCAACTGGCCGGCCTCCGTCCAGGTCAGACTCCTGCTGCTGATCTTTTTTCTCTGCTCTGATTGGTTGGAGCTCAGCATCACCTGCGTCTACTTCCTGTCTGTCCTCAGGTGAGCGTCAACGCGACTCCTCTCACCATCGAGAGAGGCGACAATAAAACCTCCCATAAGCCTTTGTACCTGAAGCAGGTGTGTCAGCCGGGAAGAAACACCATCCAGATCACCGTCACGGCCTGCTGCTGTGTAAGAACACACACATTTATGTACCATACATACATTTGTGATAGATTTACATACACATACATCTATCATCTTTTTTTTTCCAAACACTTTCAGTTTACTGTCAGAGAGGAGATAAACAGAATATTCCATCACAGACTGATGATCAATAATCAGACTCTGTGATCACTAACCTATGATCAGGTGTAACCTGCTGTCTCTCTGTCCTCAGTCTCACCTGTTCGTCCTCCAGCTGGTTCATCGTCCATCAGTTCGATCCGTTCTTCAGGGTTTGATCAAGAAGAGGCTGCTTCCTGCAGAGCACTGTGTCACCAAGAGTACGGAACAGTACATTCTAAATCTATCCATATCTACCTATCCATATCTACCTATCCATATCTACCTATCAATATCTACCTATACATATCTACCTATCCATATCTACCTATCAATATCTACCTATCAATATCTACCTATCCATATCTACCTATCAATATCTACCTATCAATATCTACCTATCCATATCTACCTATCCATATCTACCTATCAATATCTACCTATCCATATCTACCTATCCATATCTACCTATCCATATCTGCCTATCAATATCTACCTATCCATATCTACCTATCCATATCTACCTATCAATATCTACCTATCCATATCTACCTATCAATATCTACCTATCCATATCTACCTATCCATATCTACCTATCCATATCTACCTATCCATATCTACCTATCCATATCTACCTATCAATATCTACCTATCCATATCTACCTATCCATATCTACCTATCCATATCTACCTATCAATATCTACCTATACATATCTACCTATCCATATCTACCTATCAATATCTACCTATCAATATCTACCTATCCATATCTACCTATCAATATCTACCTATCAATATCTACCTATCCATATCTACCTATCCATATCTACCTATCAATATCTACCTATCCATATCTACCTATCCATATCTACCTATCCATATCTACCTATCCATATCTACCTATCAATATCTACCTATCCATATCTACCTATCAATATCTACCTATCCATATCTACCTATCCATATCTACCTATCCATATCTACCTATCCATATCTACCTATCCATATCTACCTATCCATATCTACCTATCAATATCTACCTATCCATATCTACCTATCAATATCTACCTATCCATATCTGCCTATCAATATCTGCCTATCCATATCTACCTATCCATATCTACCTATCCATATCTACCTATCCATATCTACCTATCCATATCTGCCTATCAATATCTACCTATCCATATCTACCTATCCATATCTACCTATCCATATCTACCTATCCATATCTACCTATCAATATCTACCTATCCATATCTTTCCATCTATCTAAGGACAGTGAGTGTATCTGATCTATCTATGCAATCTGTCTATATACATATACATAGATAGTACTATTAGTGGTAGTCCCAGCTCAGTATTAGTAGTATCTGTAGTACTAATAGTACGAGTAGTATCAGCAGATTTATGAGCTGATCAGCAGGTTTCTGTTGATGTTGGACCTTTGAATTAAATTCTCTGTTAGTCTCAGTATTAGTACTTCTAGTATTAGTACTAGTTGAGACCTAATGCAGTACTGTGTGTGTTTCATTATTAATAGTAGTAGTACTAGTAGTACTAATGCATTACTGTGTGTGTGTTTCAGTATTAATACTAGTAGTACTAATGCATTACTGTGTGTGTGTTTCAGTATTAATACTAGTAGTACTAATGCAGTAGTGTGTGTTTCAGTAAAGAGGAACTTCAGCAGCGGTTCCATCCCTGGAACCCCCGGGTTAAACGGAGAGGACGGAGTGGAGCAGACGGCCATCAGAGTCTCTCTGAAGTGTCCAATCACGTTCCGCCGCATCCAGCTGCCCGCCAGAGGACACGACTGTCGACACGTCCAGGTGGGAGCCAATCACAGCCCTGCCCTTAACTGACCAATCAGTCCTATTGATCAGGACCGGGTTTACTAATTGATCCGTTTGTTTCAGTGCTTTGATCTGGAGTCGTACCTTCAGCTGAACTGTGAGAGAGGAACCTGGAGGTGTCCCGTCTGCAAGTAGGAACATCTGACAGCATAGATGTTATATAGTAATAATAGACATGATAAGAACGTTCAGAGTATATTTAGATGACTAATAATAACAATCAGCTGTAATGATGACCTAAGTGTACCTCCAGTAGAATAACCAGCTTGTGTTTGGTTCTGTTCAGTAAAACGGCTCTTCTGGAGGGTCTGGAGGTGGACCAGTACATGCTGGGGATCCTCATCTACGTCCAGAAGTAAGAAAGCTTTAACCTTCAGTGGAACTTCTACAAGTATAGCAGATAAAACCCAATGGACCAGTCAGAACCCTCCTCAGAACTTCCAAAGAACCTCCTCGGAACCAGATGATTAAACATTGCTTCTGGTTCTGACTGGTTTATTTTTGATTCCTCCTGGTTCTGAATGGTTCCTATTGGTTCTTCCTGGTTCTGACCGGTTCCTCCTGGTTCTGATTGTGTCCTCAGTTCTGAGTACGAGGAGATCACCATCGATCCGGTCTGCAGCTGGAAGCCGGTTCCGGTGAAGCCGGACCTCCATGTGAAGGAGGAGTCGGACGGTCCGGTTCTGAAGCGCTGCCGGACCCTCAGCCCGAGTCACATGGTTCTGCCCAGCGTCATGGAGATGATCGCGTCACTAGGCCCCGCCCCCTCGTCCACAGGCCCCTCCTCCTCCCCCATGCCCTACCCCCCCTCCCTGCAGGTGGCGGGACCAGCAGCAGCACACCGGACTACCCTGGTCCAGGTAGGGTGGACCAACATCCAGGGAACGTTCCCCAAACGATCCCTAAAGGTTCTCAGTAATCACTGTCTGCTTCAGGGAACATCAGAGAACCTTTAACTAACATCCAGGGAACACTACCCAGTCGTTCTCTGATGGTTCCCTGATGTTTGTTAACCTTCAGAGAACGTCCAAAGAACGTTCCCAGGACATTCCCTGGAGATTTCCTGAAGGTTACTGCCTGCTGAATCTTCAGAGAACCTATTGGGAACGTTCCACTAAGTAAGCTTCACAGAAGGGTCTGATCTGATCATTGTATTGATGCTTGTATTGATCTGTCCTCAGCTCCGTCCTATCCCGGTCAGTCTGCCGGGTTCTCAGACTTCGGTGGTCCCGGTACTCCAGGTGTTGGGGGGGACTTCTCCTCCCCCGGTCCTCCACCCCTGTCCTACCAGTCGGAGCTGTCCAGCGCCCTCCTCACCCCCGACAAGCCCCCCCACACCCGCTGGCCGTCCAGGTACTGATCGATCGACAGTCTGTGATCAATAGGGGACGCTACAAGGTTTCTGACTGTCTCCTGTCCCCTCAGATGTCCGTCTCCGGCCGCCTGGACTCCACCTCCCATGGTGCTCCTCTCTCCCAGCAGCAGTCGCAGGGTCTCCATGGCAACCCCCAGCTCGGGGGCGGGAACCAGATGATGCAGCGTAGCAACCAGAATCCCCGTCTCCAAGGCGACGGCTCCTTCAGCCTGGGCGGGTCTACAGAGGTTCCAGAACCTTCTCTGGACGTGAGTGGTATCCATAATAATAATATTTATGATAATAACAATAATAATAATAAACATCATTAATCATGATAATTATAATAATAATGATGAGAATAAAAAATTATAAGAATAATACCAATAATAAATTATAAGTGGTATCCAGATGGAGAATTTTTTTCTATAATAATAACAACAATAGTAGTAATAGTAATAATAGCAACGATAATATCAATTATAATAAGATAGACATAGCAATAATAAGTAGAATCCAGACGGAGAGTTTTATTCTATTACAATAATAATACTATAAATATTAATGATAATAACACAGATGCAGTAAGAAGTAGAAACCAGACAGCTTATTCAACAACAATAGTAATATATTATGTAATAATAACATAGATAGATGCAGTAATGATGAACCAGACGGAGACTGAGACTGTTATTCAGCAGATTTTACTTTATGTTCTCATAATAAGAATGATAATAATTATAATACAGAGGAAAGTAAAACTGTGTCTTTGGTTTATTTTCTTAGTAAATTTGGATTCCTTTATTCATAAAATGTGTCAAAATCTGTCTACATTTTTAAAAAATGTCTTGCTTATTAAAGTTAAATTTGCCTTTATTAATAAATAATTAATCTGCTCTTATTAATGACGTCCTAAACAACAAAGCAGATAAATCAGAAATTGCCACTAAATGAGAACTTTAATCAGGAGTTATTCATTCATTTAACTCTGATTCCAAAACCTGAACTGAGCTCAGCAAGTACTTAATGAAGTAAAAGTACTGCAAGTGTGTACTATGAAATGATAATACAGAGAACCTGGTATAGAACCCTGAGGAACTCCTTGTTGAACGTTCTCCATGTCTATTTCTGCAGCTGCTTCCAGAGCTGACCAACCCAGACGAGCTGCTGTCCTACCTCGGACCTCCAGACCTCCCCAACAACAACAACGACGACCTGCTGTCGCTGTTTGAGAACAACTGAACGTAACTGGAACCAGACCAGCAGCAGGACGTAGAGCAGAGACTTTACTGTAAAATACTTCGTCTGGAAGCGGAAACAAGAAAAGGACTTTAAATCTGAGAACTCTTTGATGTGTTGAACTCTATGGTGACTTATTTTATTGTTTTTTTATTCTGTGTTTCGATGCTTCATCCTTCATTCCATCACTGCTGTTGAACCTCAGACCTACTGGAGGGAAACACGAGACAGAACCTCTAGTCCAGATGTTGGTGTGATGTTCTACAGGTGGAGACGAGCTTTGAAGGAGCTTCTGTTCTACACACGTTAGAATCGTGTGAACTTCAAGGCTTTGAGGGTCCAGAGAAGATCCGAACCTAAAGAGAACCTGGTTTAAACTGAGCCACAGAGAGAGGCTGGAACCTTCAGCAGCTTTTTGAACCCAGAACTTTGATATTCATGGATCTGTGGTCAGATTAGCGTCTTAGAGGTGGACAAACCTCAACGATCAACATCTGCAGGAAACATGGCTTTAGTTTAATCCAGATCAGCTGGTTATGGCTTCATTAATCCAGATGCTGGAGATTCTCTGTAATCTGAACATCTGGAGACCATCAGAAGATGAACTGATCAATCTGTTGCTTCAGAGTTTGCTTCTTCAGAAAAGTCTTCATTTTAGTTCTATGGAGGAGCCTGATGGTTTTAAGAAGAATGTCAGAGAATGTTTTAATGTTCAGAGAACGTTCTCAGGGCATTTCTCCATTTAGATTAGATTCCTCTGAGGTTTAGGTTCTGCGATGAGAACTGAGTAACGTTCTCAAACCAGAATGTTTCTGTAACGTGACATTAACAAACGTAGAATGTTTTCCTGCAGTGTTCTGAGGATGGTCTGAAGATCTTTTATGGATGTTGTAGAACTTTCTTCCACAAAACATTCAATGCGACATTCAGCAGATGTTTTAAGAACATTTTTTAAAATGATGGGAACATTACTAGAACCTTGCAGAACCGTCTTAGAACATTTTTAGAACCAAAGAAAAGTCGATGTGATCTTCTGAAGTTCACCAACATAAAGTTCTTCATATGTTCTGGTTCCTGTTCTGCTGGGGTTTCGTCCAGTAAGTGTTGGTTCTGGTCTCTGAGTTCAGATGAAGCTGTTGGATCTTCAGCAGAACCACAAACACTGAGAGAACCGACTACGTTCCTTAGGACGGTTCTTCAAGTTGACGAGGTTCTAAACCAGCCTTAAGGTTCCGGCAGAAAATGGAGCGCTGACCAAACCCAGAGATCCAGTTAACATCTTAAAAACCAGAACCTGAATCCACAGGTTCCTCTGGTTCTCCGGCAGGTTCCAGATGATCGATCAGGAGTGTTTTCCTGCACGTGGCTCAGTCAAAATCACATCTGGATTTTCTCACATCAACCGACAGGATACAAGACCAATGCTGCTCAGCGCTCGGGGTGTCCTGAATGCCGGCCGTTCTCCAGATGAAGGCCGGCCGTTCTCCAGGAGCAGAGTCCAGGGTTCATCTTCATCCTGTCATTCTGTATGTTGTAAAGTGACTAGAGTCCAGACAGTCGTGGCGTCTCCATGCCCCAGTGGCTTCTGGGAGCAGATAAAAGTGTACATGATGATTCAGTAATGATGCTAATAACATAAATAATAACCTTTGTAATTTAATAAACACACACTGGAAAGACACCGAGTAATTCTCCCGTTTGTTCTAAAAGAATCAGAAACAAGACAGCAGCAGGAGCAACGAGGTCGTTTTTAGGGAAATAAAACTAAATTCAAAGTAGAAAAAACTTCACACCTGTGAAAAGTGTTCACCCACCTTGGAAATTTAAACTTCTGGTCCGTTTATTTGGCTTTTTACAGAATAAAATAACAACAAACACTCTCTAATACCAAAGTAGAAATGGATTTCTAGAAAGTCATGTCAGTTAATTGAAAATAGATTTAGATGCTATGTTTGATAAACACCAACCACTACACATCACCAACACACCATCCTCGCTGGGAAGCACGGTGGAGGCAGCATCATGATGTGAAGCATGGTGGAGGCAGCATCATGATGTGAAGCACGGTGGTGGCAGCATCATGATTGAAGCACGGTGGAGGCAGCATCATGATGTGAAGCATGGTGGAGGCAGCATCATGATTGAAGCACGGTGGAGGCAGCATCATGATTGAAGCACGGTGGAGGCAGCATCATGATGTGAAGCACGGTGGTGGCAGCATCATGATTGAAGCACGGTGGAGGCAGCATCATGATTGAAGCACGGTGGAGGCAGCATCATGATTGAAGCACGGTGGTGGCAGCATCATGATGTGAAGCACGGTGGTGGCAGCATCATGATTGAAGCACGGTGGAGGCAGCATCATGATTGAAGCACGGTGGTGGCAGCATCATGATGTGAAGCACGGTGGAGGCAGCATCATGATTGAAGCATGGTGGAGGCAGCATCATGATGAAGCATGGTGGTCGTAGCACTTTTTGTCATTTCTGAACAATCTTTATCTTATTTTGGACACATTTGAAGATAGATTGGGCAGATTTCAGGTTATTTGGGACAATTTTAAGTAATTTTGACAGGTTTCAAGAGATTTCTGAAAGTTTTGAGTTATTTTGGACAATATTTTTGGGGCACAGTTTGAATAACTTTGAAAAGATATTTTTGACAGGTTTAAATCAGTTTGGACAAATTTCATGACTTTTTTAAACAAAGATTTTTAGTTATTTTGGATAGCCTTGATCTTCTTTTAGACAAATTTTGAGTCAGTTTGGACAAGTGTCCAGCCTCTGTGTGGTCCAACTTCAGATTCTACTGATGTTAGAGCCTCAACAGGTGGAGAAATGTGGACCAAAGACTGGATTTTAGTGGAAACATGGATCCATCCATAGATATACACTTAAAGGAACATTATGGAGACACTAGACCAGCCTGGATTGGACATTCTGAAGTTTTTTTTTCCATTTTCAAGGACCAACAATGTTCCATTAATGTGATTTTGGATGATTTGAAATCATTTTATCCCATTTTTATCTTATTTTATACTGATTTTGATTCTTCTAGGACAGATGTGAAATCTTTTTTTTTTTGACATTTTTGAGTCATTCTAGACAGATTTCAAGTCATTTTGGATCTTCTTTAACTTATTTTGGACCATCTTTATCTTATCTTGCACAAATTTTCAGTGTTTTGGGAGTAGTTTTAATAATGTATGAGGAGTGTGAGTTACTTTGAACCATTCTTGTCTTATTTTACACAAACATTTTTTTCAAATAAAGGAAAAGAAAGAAAATAAACTTTTGAACAATGCACTGGTGTTGTACAGATGTTCCCTGTTTTGTTAAATTACAAATAATAACTCATAAAATCACAAAACAAAGTATTAATTTACACATTAACTATGAAAACTAAAGCATGATTTACTGTAAATAATGTCCACATTAAAAATCTCTGTTTATACAAATATTAATGGTTTTTATTAACATTTATTTGTCCTTTCTTTTTTAAAACTGTATATAAGTTAGCTTGTTTGCAATTATATGAAAGACAAAGTTTGAATATTAAGGATTCTGATTGAAACTGCTCGTGGTTCTGGTTGTTGATGATTTTACTCAGAGAAAATGTCAAACTGCTGTTGACTGTTAAAACTTCATGTTTTCAGTTGGACAGACGTCTAAAACACGTTGGAACTTGTCGTTCAGGTTCAGATCATTTTTCAGTGCAGAAGATGTTCAGTTTTTTATCACATCAGATGAAGAAACAGCAAATCTTTCCAACCGAGACACTGCCGTTAAAGAACGCTGACATTTTCTCTGAAAGTCTCTGAAACAAAGAGTGGATTATTAAAACAGTCAGCTGAGCAGCAGAGCTCTGTCATGTTCTAGCTGTTTACTGGCCTTTAGTGAGAATTATTGAACTCTGTTAGCATCACTAATACCAGTGAACAGTCAGTGTTTAGCTACATTCACATTGTTGCTACCATCATTACATTTAGTGACTGATTCTACCACTGATCCTTTACTTTTAGCTATTTAACAGCTAAATTATTATTTTTGACCAACCTGTCATTGCTGTTAGCGTATTATTGTTGCTGTAAGTTAACTATTAGTCACTTATAACTACTTAGAGTTAACCATTGTTATTTTTAGCTGACATTTTCACTAACTTCAACCATTTATTTGAAGATATTATGGGGTTTATTTCAGGTTATTGTCCGGTTAATTTTGGGTTACCTTTGGATTAATTTCAGGTTATTATTGGTTTAGTTTTTGGTTATTTTCAGGTTATTTCTGGGTTAATTTCAGGTTATTTTTGGGCGAAACTGAGCTCTGAAGGCAGCGTTGTGTGACGTCACTGCAGAAACTTTCCATTAACTTTGTTCCGCGTGCAGAGAACAGGACGGACCGCGCCCTGACCGCGTGACCGCGCACCTACGTTTAACCCCGACAGCGGGAGCGCGCTCCCACTGCAGGGCTCGACGTTCAGTCTCTGCGTGCGCTGCGCCGATTGGAAGCCACAGCTGTCAGTCACCTGTGGCGCGCGCTGCTCCGGTACACATCGATTTAGTTTTTGTACTGGGACACCGAAACGGGGCGGAGTCACGCGGTGACAGACCGGAAACCTACCGGCGGCTCCGCCCGATGATAGAATCGAACGCACCATGAAATGTGTCGGTAAATGAAAGACCAGTAAAAACCAAACTCTGCCGCTCCGGCTGCTCATTGGCTGAAAGGCGTGTCCGTATAATCCCTCCGCGTCACTCATTGGCTCGCTGGGGTTTCCCGCCTCCCACTGGCGTCTTATATAAAATTAATCCACGCACCTCCATCTTTTTCGGTTCCTCGCGGCCCGCCGTATCCCCTCACCGGAAAACTCTCAGTCACCGTCTCCGCTGCAGCCGTAAAATGGCCAACCCCAGAGTCTTCTTCGACATCACCACCGACGGCAAGTCGCTTGGCCGGATCGTGATGGAGGTGAGTGGCCGCCATAGGCAGCGTGTCGCCGGTAGCGAGTGTCAGGGGGCAGGGTGGAGGAGGGTTAGCCTGCGGGCAGCTGAATGGTGCTGGAGGAGCCGCTTTGCTCGGTGTCCGTCTGGTCGGTTAACGGCTCCGACGCTGAGTGAACGGCGGCTTGAGCGACTCCGCGTCAGACAGTTCGCCCAGTCTGTCACCGATGTCATGGCGGGACTATGTGCACGTGTTTGTGGCTGCTAGCCAGCCCTGCTCGCTGAGCTAATGGAGGGGTAACAGTAAGCTAACAGTGAGCTAATGGTTCTGTGGTGGGAGCTGCATCGTTATACCGCAGTAATTAAAACGCGAGTCTCAATCCTGTCTTGCAATCGGGGTGTCATTCTGATTTAGCTGCACCGGGACCGTTTCGTCTGTGAACTCTGAGTCAGTGTTCAGTTTTGTTTTTTTTAATCCCCGTGTGTTAAGCCCACCGCCCCGCAGAGAGCAGGCCGGCCGTCCTGCCGGCTAGCAGCCGCAGCTTATGCTAACCGGACGCCGTGTGCCCGCGCGGTTCTTTGTTGCAGCTCTGTGGCCTCCAGCACCGCCGGACCTCCGCTGCTCCCCGTGATTTCAGCCCAGATGTGGGAAGCATTCAGACCACAGTTCGGTGTGAGCATCAGTATTTACTTTAGCATGTTAGCTGATCCGATGCAGCGGTTCTGGAAACTTCCGCGGCTCCGGCGCTGTCTGACAGCGGGGGGAGGGGAGCCCTATCTGGCGTAAAAATGCGGATGTACCCGTCGAGCCGCTCCGCGTGGCCGCTGTGAGTAAGCAGTACGTTACATAAGTCATGATGGCGTCGATAGTGGCTCCATTGTTACGGAGGTTATTTATATCTGCAAGCTAGGAGGTTAGCATGCTGCTAACGGTCCAGCCATTTTGTGCTCCGTGATGGGCGGAACCGACAGACTGCAGAGAAACATGTCGGACCTGCAGGAGGACGGAGTCAATCCACCTGCAGCTCATCAAGGACCAGCTATAGGTTTAGTTTCAGGTTTCTGCAGTTTAACATGTTATCAGAGTTTCGTCAAAATGGGTCTGAAAATGGCAAAAGTGGGACAAAATAATAAAAATGAGACAAAAATTAAGAGGAAAATCAAGCTAGTAATGTCTAGACTGGCTTTAGGATTCATTTAATGTTGTCTTCGTTGCCAAATGAACTGCTTTTCTTTCAAAATAAGAACATTTCTAAGTGACCCCAAACTTTTGAATGGTCGTGTGGATAAAATATTATATGTCTTTATCTCAGCAGCTATCAGAAAGCTGTGGTTGATCAGTCATTATGCCAGTTGTTGTAACTCTAAATGAACCTCTGACCTCCAGAAACATTAACTCAGGTGTGTTCAGGTAACCAGATCCACCTCCTGCATTATGGAGCTGCAGCTCGTGTTCTTGCTGCATGAAGCCGTGCAGCAGCCCCCCCCCTCCCCGACATGCAGCGTGGTGCAGTGCTGCAGCGTCGCATTCAGTCTCAGAACAGCGACCCGGTGCTGCACTTTGGTTTTCTTCAGTGAATGTTTTGGGTTTCTGTCCTCCTGGTGGTGAAACTAATATTTAACTTGTGAACGTGTTGCCATTGCGGCTGTAAATCAGTTTTCGAGACTCTGACCTGCAGGTTTGTGTTTGCGTCGTTGCATAACGAGCTGCTCTGCACGTCTCTGATAAACCGACCGGAGCCAGAAGTCGATCTGGGAACAGATTTATCAACTCAATGCAGCAAAGTTAGAAAGTCTGATCACTGGCTCACAGCTAGCGTGTTAATTTTGGACATTTTGAGTCATTTTAGCCTCTTTTTATTTTGGGAAATTTGAGCCATTTTTAAACAGATTTTCTTAATTTAAAAACAAGTTTGTCATATTAAATAAATTTGTAATTTCTGACTTATTTTGACAAGTGTAACTCTCTGGGCAAACTTTGAGTCACTTTGGTGAACTTCTTTGATTAATTTAGGAGCTTTGATCCATTTTTGACCAATTTTCTCAGTTATTTTTTAACAAGTTTCCAGGCTTCAGACGTGTTTAGCGAATTTGGAGTCATTTTGCACATTTTTTTAATATATATTTTGGAGAAATTTGAGCCATTTTTGACCAATTTTAAATCCGTTTTAGACAACTTTCTAAGTGATGTTGGAGCAAGTTTCCGGGTTCGGGTTGTATCAGATAAATTAGTGTAATTTTGGGCCGTTTACTTTGAATTAAGTCGTTTTGGACATTTTGAGTCATTTTATCCAGTATGTTTGATTTACTTCAGGACATTGTATCCATTTTTTGACCACTTTTCTCAATCATTTTCAAGAAGTTTCCAGTTTTCAATCCAAAATAGTTTAAAGCTTTAGCAAAGAAACATTAAATCAGCCAAAAATGTCCAAATTTATAAAAATCTATGCTATTTCCATTCTGTTTTGTAAGGGTTTGAAGTCATTTTTAGACTGTATTGCACAAATGTGAAATGTTTGGACAAATGTGGAAGCATTTAAAAACATTTTTCAAACTATTGGCAGGTCTGTCATTTTCGACCAGCTTTCAGCCAGTTCATATAATTTCAGATGGTTACTTTTCAGCTTTTTTTTTTGCTGGTTTTGCAAAAGTTTTTGTCAATTTGGACAAATTCTGGGTAACTTTGTCCAATTTATTTTTTCTATTTATTTGATCCATTTTGACCAGTTTTTCTGTCCTTTTCAACAAGTTTTCATATTTCAGTCACATTTAGTCCAAAATGACTGAAATCATTTAGCACAATTATTTCAGTTATTTTACACATCTGGGGGAGTTTCTGATGATGTGTTTCACACATTTAAGTTGAAGTCATTTTGGATCATTTTTCAGTGACTTTTGGAGAAATTTGAGCAGTTTTGAACAAATGTTCAAACATTTTCTCAGTGATTCTTGGAAACGTTTTCAGGTTTCAGTAATTTCAGATAGATTTGTTATTTTGGACATTGTATTCAGAATTAATCAACTTGGGGCAGACTTGGAGTAATTTTAGCCATTTTTCTCTGGAATCTGTTGGTCCCGTCCTCTGTCTTGATGCTTGCTTTTGTTCCTTCAGCTCCGTCCTGACGTGGTTCCAAAGACGGCCGAGAACTTCCGCGCCCTGTGCACCGGCGAGAAGGGCTTCGGCTACAAGGGCTCCATCTTCCACCGCGTCATCCCCAACTTCATGTGCCAGGTGAGGTTTAGTAACGCAGTGTCTAGATGTTTGGGGAGTCGGGGAGGATTCAGTTTTCTAAACGGAGCTCGTTTTAGATGCTTGAGACATGAGAACTTTGAGTTCTGAGTAAAATCCACCTGTAGTTTCAGTTTAGGGCAAAGAAAAACTTCAAATCTGAGTTTCCAGATGGCACAAATTCAACCAGTTTTGTCCAGAAAATGACTAAAATGAACGGCAACTGATCAGTTTCCTGCCCATCAGCTGGTCTTTGCAGCTCTGATATGAACCAAATCCTCAAGTTTCAGCCTAAAAAATGGATTAAATACTGTTTTGTTTTGTATTGTCATTTTGTTTTTTTGTCTTTGTCAGTTTTTTTATTTTGGTGTCCATGTTCTTGTCAGTTTTTTGCTTTTTTGTTGTATGTAATTTTTTTTGATGGGATGCTTTTCTTTGCCGTTAAACTGAAGCTACAGATGGAGTTTATTTATTATTATATTCAGTTAGGCAGACGATGACTTTCTGAGGACGTCTCAAATGTGTTTATTTTGAAAACCAAATGCAGAAAGTCCTTCCTGACTCTCCAGATCTGGATAGGTCATTTCCTCCACTGGTTCAGCCTCTGATTTTTAATGTTTTCTTTTCTGAACACCAGGGCGGCGACTTCACCAACCACAACGGAACCGGTGGCAAGTCCATCTACGGCACCAAGTTCGCCGACGAGAACTTCCAGCTGACGCACACTGGCCCCGGGATCCTGTCCATGGCCAACGCCGGCCCCAACACCAACGGGTCCCAGTTCTTCATCTGCACATCCAAGACCGCCTGGTAGGAACCCAGAACATCTGGAGCTAGAGAAACTAGGGCTGTGTCCAAAATGGCATGCTAACGTACTACTCATACTAGGTGTGACGTCAAAATAAGTATGTAGTGCGTTCACATTAGATAGTATGAAAAGACTGAGTACGCGACAAATACCCGGATGTATACTATATCCGGAAAATTTTAAGTATGCGCGGTGACCACACTAGTCATACTCAACCGCCCCATAATGCTTTGCGAGCTATCCACCGAAATGGAAGCCTCCGCGGGATCTGTGGCCGGACCGGGGCAATTTTTATTTTATTTTATGTGGTTAAGTAGTCATCCTAATCACCCCACAGATTTGAGAAATAGGCGTTTTCTGACCAACGTTTTAAATTTATCAGACGCCTCACAACGTGCTACTGAATGCTAGCAGCTAGTTGCAGCAGCTCGCTTTGCATACAGAACAAGTAGCAGCTACCTCCAGTAGCCTGCAGCTACAATTGAAATGATTCGCATAATCTGGCTAATAACTGCATGAGGAGTGCCGGCTTGAAATTACCACATTAATTATGCGACTGTTTGTTAGCGTAAAATCGACCTGAAGCCGGCATTCAGCCGAGATATTTGATAGCCGTACTTCTGGTTTTTGTCGTCGGAGGTTTGAAATGCATTATGGGAAACGGAGTAGTATACTACAGTGTGAACGGTCGGCATTCTAATCATACTTATAGTACGTAGTATACAGTATATACTCATTGAGAATGTAGTATGTAGTACGTTAGTATGTGATTTTGGACACAGCCTAGATCTGTGGAGACGTCTTCTAGGAAACATGATGTCAGGACTGGAGAACATGGAGGCTCCTCGTGACGGAAACTTTAGATTTCTACAGCTTCTCTCCTTTTTTAGTGTAATGCTTTTCTTTGTTTTGTTTTTTGTTAGCTCAGGTTCTGAAGACATTCAAGAAACATCTTCCAGAACCTCCAGTTGGTTCTCCTGATGCTCCTACCATGTTTCCTCTCTATAGAAACACTGTCTGCAGTTCAGCCTGAGTTGTTTCTGCTGTTTTGGTCAATCAGGTTGTTTGTTTTTTTTTTGTTTTTTTTTTTTAAACTTCGTCTCTTCTGTCCTCAGGCTGGACGGGAAGCACGTGGTGTTCGGCAGCGTGGTAGAGGGGATGGATGTGGTGAAGGCCATGGAGGCCAAAGGCAGCCAGAGCGGCAAAACCAGCTCCAAGCTCGCCATTGCCGACTGCGGGCAGCTCTGAGCTCAACACCTGCCCCTTCCTGCTTCCTGTAGCCACGCCCCCACCCTGTAGGCCCCGCCCCTCTGCCGTTCTACATTCCTGTTGATGGAGATCCAGCCGACCCCCTACCGAACCGCCCTTCTTTTTTTTTTTTTTTTAATTCTGTTGTTGAAATCAAGTTGCTGCATTTGTGACTTTTGGAAGTTTCTTTTGCATTAACGTTTTTTTCCACTAAAGTCCCAACGGTTTTTTTTTTTTTTTTTTTTGTTGAGTCAAAAAAATGAATAAGAATAAAACAAAAGATGCCTTGACAATTAATCCGTGTTTTTTGTTTTACTGGTTCTCTGGAGGTTGGAGGGAACATTCTGTTTTACTGATGTAAACTGAATATCTGAGGACTAAACTAGTCACATTTTAGAGAAATCAATGAGGAAATGAGCCTGGAGGTAAACGAGTCCGAAATTGTCATTTTGAGGAACTTTTAAAGTGAAAAAAGGTCAAATCTAAACAGAACTTAATGAAGATGTTTTAAAACAGTTGGGTAATTAACTGACTGTTCATTCAGGAACTTTCTACAGTAAACCCACTGACCACTCCAGTTATCTGTAGGTGTATTCTTGAGCTTTCTTTTCCTCGTAGAGAATTCTAAGGTATACCTAGTTGTTGGTACGTATACTCTAGAACTTTGCCTCTAGAAAGTTCTGCAGTATACCTACTGACATCCATTTGTTTTAGGAGGAAAAGCACAGCTGAGTTCTGGTTAAAAACTTCATTAAAATCACTAAAGCTGAAAAGAGCTACAACTACCATGAAAAGATTAAACATGGCACGAAAAACACCCAGACTCAACACAAAAAATACCAAAATTACCACAAATGGGTGAATTTGTGACAAATTGAAATTCAGCACAAAAAAATTGCAAAATTAACCTTAAAGGAGCCAAAATAACCTAGAAATGTTCAAATATACCCGCAAAAAATGGCCAGATTTACCACAAAAACGGCCAAAACTACCTTGAAAGGTTCAAATATGCCAGAAAAACCACCCAAAATCACATAACAGGTGAAATTGCAACAAAAACTCAAATTGTGCCCAAAAACATGCTAAATAACCACAAAAAGGCCAAAAGTACCACATAAGAAACAAGATCATCCTAAAGAGTCAAAAATACCCTGAAAGGTTCAAATATGCAAAGAAAAACATTCAAAATCACCACAAGAAGGTCTGCTCGAGAACTTTCTCCAGTTGTCGGTAGGTCTACTCTAGAACTTTCTCCACTTGTTGGTAGGTCTACTCGAGAACTTTCTGCAGTTGTTGGTAGGTCTACTCGAGAACTTTCTGCAGTTGTTGGTAGGTCTACTCTAGAACTTTCTCCACTTGTCGGTAGGTCTACTCTAGAACTTTCTGCAGTTGTTGGTAGGTCTACTCTAGAACTTTCTCCACTTGTCGGTAGGTCTGCTCTAGAACCTTCTCCAGTTGTCGGTAGGTCTACTCTAGAACTTTCTGCAGTTGTTGGTAGGTCTACTCAAGAACTTTCTCCACTTGTCGGTAGGTCTGCTCTAGAACTTTCTGCAGTTGTTGGTAGGTCTACTCAAGAACTTTCTCCACTTGTCGGTAGGTCTGCTCTAGAACTTTCTGCAGTTGTTGGTAGGTCTACTCTAGAACTTTCTCCACTTGTCGGTAGGTCTACTCTAGAACTTTCTGCAGTTGTTGGTAGGTCTACTCTAGAACTTTCTCCACTTGTCGGTAGGTCTGCTCTAGAACTTTCTCCACTTGTCGGTAGGTCTGCTCTAGAACCTTCTCCAGTTGTCGGTAGGTCTACTCTAGAACTTTCTGCAGTTGTTGGTAGGTCTACTCAAGAACTTTCTCCACTTGTCGGTAGGTCTGCTCTAGAACTTTCTGCAGTTGTTGGTAGGTCTACTCAAGAACTTTCTCCACTTGTCGGTAGGTCTGCTCTAGAACTTTCTGCAGTTGTTGGTAGGTCTACTCTAGAACTTTCTCCACTTGTCGGTAGGTCTACTCTAGAACTTTCTGCAGTTGTTGGTAGGTCTACTCTAGAACTTTCTGCAGTTGTTGGTAGGTCTACTCAAGAACTTTCTCCACTTGTCGGTAGGTCTACTCGAGAACTTTCTGCAGTTGTTGGTAGGTCTACTCTAGAACTTTCTCCACTTGTCGGTAGGTCTACTCTAGAACTTTCTGCAGTTGTTGGTAGGTCTACTCTAGAACTTTCTGCAGTTGTTGGTAGGTCTACTCTAGAACTTTCTCCACTTGTCGGTAGGTCTACTCTAGAACTTTCTGCAGTTGTCGGTAGGTCTGCTCAAGAACTTTCTCCACTTGTCGGTAGGTCTGCTCTAGAACTTTCTCCACTTGTCAGTAGGTCTACTCGAGAACTTTCTCCAGTTGTCAGTAGGTCTACTCGAGAACTTTCTCCAGTTGTTGGTAGGTCTACTTTAGAACTTTCTCCAGTTGTTGGTAGGTCTACTTTAGAACTTTCTCCAGTTGTTGGTAGGTCTACTTTAGAACTCTCCAGTTGTTGGTAGGTCTACTCTAGAACTTTCTCCAGGAGACTTCAAGGACCTGGAACTCTGCAAATATTCCCAGTATGAAGGTAGAAATCATTGATAAAGTTACTGGAGATGAAGAACCAGATGTTCTGAGGAGGTCAGAAAGGAACTTTACTCCTATTTGGTTGATTTTTTTTGTGCCAAATTTGAGTTTTTGTCACAATTTCACCTGTTTAGTGGTAATTTTGGTCCTTTTTGTGGTAAATTTGGATGTTTTTCATGGCATATTTAAACCTTTCAAGGCAGTTTTTTCTGCTTTTATGGTATTCGTGGTTATTTTGCGTGTTTCTGTTGCTATTTTGCATGTTTTTTGAGCCAAATTTAGGATTTTGTCGCCATTTCACCTGTTTTGTTAGTGTTGGACCTCTTCGTGGTAAATTTGGTTGTTTTTAAGGTGATTTTTCACTTCATTGCTGGCACATTTGGATCTTTCATGGTAGTTTTGGTCTTTTTAGGGTGATTTTGTATCTTTTTGTGGTAATTTTCCATTTTTTTTTGTGCCAGTTTTTACCAGAACTCAGATGTGTTTTTCCTCCTAAATGCTGTGTCGATCTGCTGGACTGATGAAGTTCTGAGGCTCAGAAAGTGTCCAAATTCCAGACATTACCACAAGGACTCAATAACTTTCCAGAATTACTAGAAAATAGTCTACAATGAGAGTCAACACTTAAAATCTGTTTGAAATATTGAAAAAAGGTCAAAATTATTTACATTTATCCAAAATTTTAAAAAATGACATAATGACATGAAGCTTATCCAGGGGGCTGCACAGCGGACTAGTGGTTAGCACTTTGGCCTTGCAGCATGAAGATCCCCGGTGCAAATGGGATCTTTCTGCATGGAGTCTGCATGTTCTCGCTGTGCATGCGTGGGTTTTCTCCGGGTACTCCGGCTTCCTCCCACAGTCCAAAAACATGCTGAGGTTAATTGGTTACTCTAAATTGTCCGAAGGTGTGAATGTGAGTGTGATTGTGTGTCTGTATATGTAGCCCTGTGACAGACTGGTGACCTGTCCAGGGTGTCCCCTGCCTTCACCAGAGTCAGCTGGGATAGACTCCAGCACCCCCCATGACCCTAGTGAGGATAAAGCGGTGTATAGAGAATGGATGGATGGATGGATGGATGAAGCTTATCCAGGGCAATACAAGAAATGGAGCAAAATAGCTCCATAATGTCTGAAGAATAATCCAATATGACATTTCTCCAAAATGACCTAAAATCTGCCTACAATGACTAAAAAATATCCCAAGAGACTCAAAAATGTCTAAAATGAACCAAGCAAAACTCCAAAACAGTTAAAAATGTCTCTGAAACTCTCCTCCACTGCAGCAGCAACAAACATGTTCAGTCTGATGTAGTTTTAAGCGTCAAGTTTTATTCAAACAGAATTTATTAGAGAAAAAAGGTCAACACAAAAAACATTAATCATAAAATATGTGTTCTATAAATAAAAGCAACAACATGACAATAATGATAATAATCATATTAAATATGGTAAAAACAGTTTGGACAAAATTTAAAGCCAAAAAGTTTAAACTTCTTTATTTCAGATTTGTTTTCTGCCGATGTATTGTCTCGTGTCTCTCTGTGCTTCTTTTGTGTCTCTTTGTGTCTGTGTGGTTGTTTTTGTCTCTTTATGTTTTGCATCTCTCCCTGATGTTTTTTTTCTTTTTATGGTTGTTTTCATTGTGACATCACTTCCTGTACAGATAAAAACAGTGAAGCTGAAGTTAAACGAAGGAGCTATCAATCAAATCCAGCCTGGCCCCGCCCACATACCCTTGAGAACAGGTAAAATCGACTTTATTTTCTGGACTTGAACTGAACGTTAACTTTCGGGGCCTGGGTCTGGGCGCCAGCGATGGGCTCAGCTGTCACGATGCTATGCTAACTAGCTGTGATTATCTAAAGCCTTCCAACATGGCCGCCTCAGGTGAGGAAACACCTGAAGGTCGAAGCTTCTAGAACTTTTTACAGACGCAGGTTTAAATAAGGAGCTACAGGAGTCCGTCAGCAGCTCCGCTCCGCCGTCCTCCTCTTCTTCCCAGAATGCCGTGTTTTCCTCTGGCCCTGCCTGGCCCGGGGCAGACACACTCCCTGGCCTTTGGTCCGGCCCGGCTCGGCCCGCCCGGCGGCAGTGCAGCTCAGCCCGGCGTCGCAGTCGCAGCGGCCCAGGTTCCTCCTCAGCTTGGTGGGGCCTCGCAGCAGGCAGGCCTCGCCCTCCACCGGGATCCGCTGGCAGCGTTTCCCCGTCAGGTAACGAACGCAACACAGACCAGCAGCACAATCACCTGAACGCACACAGCTGGCCATCTCCTGGGCTGCAACACACACAGGAGCCAGGGTCACAAAGACACAAAACAACCACAGAGAGACAAAACAACCACAGAGACAAAACAACCACAGAGAGACACAAAACAACCACAGAGAGACACAAAACAACCACAAAGAGACACAAAACAACCACAGAGACACAAAACAACCACAGAGACACAAAACAACCACAAAGAGACACAAAACAACCACAGAGACACACAAAACAACCACAGAGAGACACAAAACAACCACAGAGAGACACAAAACAACCACAAAGAGACACAAAACAACCACAAAGAGACACAAAACAACCACAGAGACACAAAACAACCACAGAGAGACACAAAACAACCACAGAGAGACACAAAACAACCACAAAGAGACACAAAACAACCACAAAGAGACACAAAACAACCACAAAGAGACACAAAACAACCACAGAGACATAAAACAACCACAAAGAGACACAAAACAACCACAGAGAGACAAAATGACCACAGAGACACAAAACAACCACAGAGACACAAAACAACCACAGAGACACAAAACAACCACAGAGAGACACAAAACAACCACAGAGACACAAAACAACCACAGAGACACAAAACAACCACAGAGAGACACAAAACAACCACAGAGACACAAAACAACCACAGAGAGACACAAAACAACCACAGAGACACAAAACAACCACAGAGACACAAAATGACCACAAAGAGACACAAAACAACCACAGAGACATAAAACAACCACAACGAGACACAAAACAACCACAGAGAGACAAAATGACCACAGAGACACAAAACAACCACAGAGACACAAAATGACCACAAAGAGACACAAAACAACCACAGAGACACAAAACAACCACAGAGACACAAAACAACCACAGAGAGACACAAAACAACCACAGAGACACAAAACAACCACAACGAGACACAAAACAACCACAGAGACACAAAACAACCACAGAGAGACACAAAACAACCACAGAGACACAAAACAACCACAGAGACACAAAATGACCACAAAGAGACACAAAACAACCACAGAGACATAAAACAACCACAACGAGACACAAAACAACCACAGAGAGACAAAATGACCACAGAGACACAAAACAACCACAGAGACACAAAATGACCACAAAGAGACACAAAACAACCACAGAGACACAAAACAACCACAGAGACACAAAACAACCACAAAGAGACACAAAACAACCACAGAGACATAAAACAACCACAGAGACACAAAACAACCACAGAGACATAAAACAACCACAGAGAGACACAAAACAACCACAAAGAGACACAAAACAACCACAGAGACACAAAACAACCACAGAGACATAAAACAACCACAAAGAGACACAAAACAACCACAGAGACACAAAACAACCACAGAGAGACACAAAACAACCACAGAGACACAAAACAACCACAGAGACACAAAACAACCACAACGAGACACAAAACAACCACAGAGACATAAAACAACCACAGAGACACAAAACAACCACAAAGAGACACAAAACAACCACAGAGACACAAAACAACCACAGAGACACAAAACAACCACAACGAGACACAAAACAACCACAGAGACACAAAACAACCACAGAGACACAAAACAACCACAGAGACACAAAACAACCACAACGAGACACAAAACAACCACAGAGACACAAAACAACCACAGAGAGACATAAAACAACCACAGAGACATAAAACAACCACAACGAGACACAAAACAACCACAGAGACACAAAACAACCACAACGAGACACAAAACAACCACAGAGACACAAAACAACCACAGAGACACAAAACAACCACAAAGAGACACAAAACAACCACAGAGACACAAAACAACCACAGAGACACAAAACAACCACAAAGAGACACAAAACAACCACAGAGACACAAAACAACCACAGAGACACAAAACAACCACAACGAGACACAAAACAACCACAGAGACACAAAACAACCACAAAGAGACACAAAACAACCACAACGAGACACAAAACAACCACAGAGACACAAAACAACCACAGAGAGACACAAAACAACCACAGAGACATAAAACAACCACAGAGACACAAAACAACCACAGAGACACAAAACAACCAAAGAGACACAAAACAACCACAGAGACACAAAACAACCACAGAGAGACACAAAACAACCACAGAGACACAAAATGACCACAAAGAGACACAAAACAACCACAGAGACACAAAACAACCACAAAGAGACACAAAACAACCACAGAGACACAAAACAACCACAGAGACATAAAACAACCACAGAGACACAAAACAACCACAGAGACACAAAACGACCACAAAGAGACACAAAACAACCACAGAGACATAAAACAACCACAGAGAGACACAAAACAACCACAGAGAGACACAAAACAACCACAGAGACACAAAACAACCACAGAGAGACACAAAACAACCACAGAGACACAAAACAACCACAAAGATGGGTGACTTCAACTCGACCTCTAGATGGCGCTGTCAGACATCACTATGGAGGTACTTGTGGTCTCTTTGTGTTGAGTTCAGACACTCACCTTTGGTCCTGTTGAAGCCGTCTCTCTGTCCGTCTGTCTCTCTGTCTTGCTGTCTGTCCACATGTCTGTCGGCAGAGGACGGCCTCCTCTGAGCCCGGTTACTGCAGCCGCCCCTCTGATCAATACATAGATTATTCATTATTGATTATGGTTACATGTTTCTACTTCATCAACTTCCTCCTCACTAACTCACTCAAAAACCACGACTCAAACCTTCATCGGTTAGTGCTTTGCATCTGTATTCAGTCGTCATTTGTTGTTTTCCGTTTAACCTCACCCTTTTTTTTTTTTTGTTTAACCTCACCCTGACTGGTCGAGGCAGATGTCTGCCCTCCCTGAAACTGGTTCTGCTGGAGGTTTTTCCTCCCTCTGTCACCAGGTGGTGCTCACTGGGAACTTTCTGTGTTTCTTTCTGTACATTAACACTGTAAAGTTTGGCTTTTACCGTGTAAACCGCTCTGAGACGACTAACTCTGTGGTTTGGTGATATCTGAATTCATGACTGATTATTGCAGCTGTGGTTGGTTCACCACTGACCGGAGGCGTGTCGCAGTTTTGTGCAGAACATCCAGGTGTTGGTCGGCGCCGGGAGTTGGAGGTCATCTCTGTCTGGTCGCCATGGGAACGATCCTGTTGGAACGACATCACAGTTAGACTCTTCAGCATAACTTTATCATTGAAGGAATAATTTATGGCTCAGATGTGAGACTTGATGAATCCCAATTTAACATGGAGCCCAAGAACCTAAATACAAAGTTTAACAGAAAAATATCATCATCCTTGGTTGGCTGTAGAGTTAATCAACAAAACACGTGTTGTACACACTTTTTAAATGTCAGATATGGACTTTACATGGCAACAGAAACAGGAAGTAACACTCCATACTGACTCAAACAATAAGCTCTGAATTATAAATATGTGTGTTTTGTGTTGGGTTGTGGATGCTTTGTGTCTCAATGGTTGTCTTGTGCCTCTTTGTATTCGTTTAGCATCTTTTGTGGTCATTTTGTGTCTCTTTGTGGTGGTTTAATGTGTCTTTGTGGTTGTTTCGTGTCTCTTTGTGGTCATTTAGCATCTTTCGGTGGTTTTGTGTCTCTTTGTCTTGTGTTTGTGGTGGTTTTGTGTCTTTTTGTGGTTGTATCTTTTGTTGTCTTTCTTTTGTGTAGAGTTGTGGTTTTCTTGGACCCCTGTGATTTTTATTATGGATCTTTGTTTTGTGTCTTTATGTGCATGCTGTGTTGGTTGTGGTTGTTTTATGTTTCTTTGTGCAATGCGCTGCTTTTGATTTATTCCATTTCTTATTTTTTAAGTTCTTCTCAAAGGCAGCAAAACCCAAATTTAACCAAAAATTCTATTTTTTTTACCGTTTTCGGGCGCCATTTTCAGGCAAGAGGCCTTCACAGGGCGATACTAAGTGCTCGTGTTTCAGAGGGACATAAAAACATTTCTGAGAACGTTCAGTATGTTTTTCTAACTTCAACTTATTAAAATATGATCAATAATAGTATAATTTAGTTAAAATGGATTGCCACGACTACTTTTGATTGTTCTGTTCTTATTTTTGGCAACAAAAAAGTACACACCCCTCCCGTGTAGGTGAAGTGGTTTAGTCCTGGCAGGTGCTAATGGTAGGTGTTTACTGGTGAGGAGCTCAGGTGGATTTGTGTAAATTTATTTTTTTGTCTTTTCTCAAGTTATTTTGTTGATTTGTAAGTCATATCTGCGCAGCTGAAACTAAAACCTGCTGTAAAACAACCAAAAGCAAAGACAGAGAGAAACAAAAACGACAGTTTTTCTCAGATGAATTTTGGTTCCGTCCACTGGTGACGACAGTAGTCCATTAGCGCGGCTCGCTCTAAGGCGGCTAACTTTAGCGCCGCTAGCAGCTAGCTTTAATGCGGCTAACTTTAGCACCACTAGCTGCTAGCTTTAATGCGGCTAACTTTAGCGCGGCTAGCTTTAATGCAGCTAATTTTAGCGCGGCTTGCTTTATTGCGGCTAGCTTTATTGCGGCTAGCATTAGCGGCTAACTTTAGCGCGGCTAGCTTTAATGCAGCTAATTTTAGCGCGGCTTGCTTTAATGCGGCTAGCTTTATTGCGGCTAGCGTCAGCGGCTAACTTTAGCGCGGCTAGCTTTAGCCGACATTTGGTCAGCTTTTATCAAATTGAAACAGCGGCTCTGGCCTGATGGCGGCTCCAGCCCCAGCAGCCCGGCCTGGGCCTCCCTCCACCCTGCCGTTAGCAGCCCTCCAGCCCCGGTAGCAGGTGAGCAGCTCCCCTTGAACTTCAGATGTACTTGAACTCCAGTGTTTTCATTTTAAACCTTTACCTTTTACTCTTCTACGTTAATCTGACAGCTTTAGTTGCTTTGCACATTTATTGGAATGGTTCGAATATAATCAGTAAATGAATTATAGATCAATATTTAAGTATATTGATCAATGAGGGGAAGTTAAAATAGTTCATCCAGCTTTATTAGCTTAGCTTAATCAATAAAGTGATGAACTCATGGAAGAATCATTCATTCTAATCCATTATTATTATTCTGCATAATCAGAACTTTAAGTATGTTTGATGCTTTAATTTATGAGTTTTCATACTGGACATATTACAACTTTTACTTCTGTAACTCATCCTATTGCTGGAATTTAAAATATGTTTTTTTGTTTGTTTTTTTTCTTAGATCAGCACATTTTGAAACAAATTTATGGTTGGCCATCTCCGATCTGATTTTTTCAGAATTATTCCAGTGTGAAACCTGAATATTTGTAAAGGTATTCTTCAAATTCTACATTGATATGTCTAATACTTTCCAAGATGTTGTGTTCCTTTGTAGACTCTGTGATCTTGAAGTTGTAATGTGGAAATGATAAACTGAGGCTGAATGTTGATGAATATGAATTTATTTTCCTTATAAATTTCAGGTTCGTGATGGTCTGTTCGTGATGTTTAGTAAAAAGATAATTCTTTGAATGTGAACATTTGTACTCTAAAACAAAGGAACCATTAGGATTGTGGTTGTTTGTAGGTTATTCTGCTGTGGTTTTACTGGTTTTACTGGAAATCAGACTGGATGGTTGTGGAACCTGGACTAAGATGAGTTTGACTCTCCTGATGCAGGAGGTCTGGGAGGAATTATGCACGAAGGTTCTCTGGTAGAACCGACCTGCAGCGTGTTCCACTGGAGCTTAACTGTAATCTTTATATAATTATGTGGTTTCTGTTTCCTCCATGGTTTATTCTGTACTTCAGAACAAGAGCAGACCCGTCCACCACTGTCTCACAGTATGTTAGCGTCTCCTCTCTTGTTCTTAATCTTATTTTGTGTTAATTTAACATTTCGCTGTATGTTGAAATTATATTTGATTTAAGTTATTCATCGGGAGAATTTTCTATTCAAGAGTTTTAGCCTTCAAATTACACTGAAACAGTAAAAAATTACCTTTAGTACGTTTTTATGGAAGTCTTGCATCAAATATCAGTGATGGAGGAATTATTAAAATACTCAAAAAATGAAAATCTAAAGTATGATGAAATGTTCCACTAAAAGTAAAGAGCGTGGATTCAAATCTGCCGAAAAAGTATGACAAAAATAAGAAACGAGACACAAAACGACAGAAACTAGATACAAAACGACAAAAACGAGACTCAAAACGACAGAAACTAGGTACAAAATGACAAAGACGAGACACAAAACAACTGGAACTAGATACAAAATGACAAAAACGAGACACAAAACGACTGGAACTAGATACAAAATGACAAAGACGAGACACAAAATGACAGAAACTAGATACAAAATGACAAAGACGAGACACAAAACGACTGGAACTAGATACAAAATGACAAAAACGAGACACAAAACGACAGAAACTAGATACAAAACGACAAAACGAGACACAAAACGACAGAAACTAGACACTAAACAATAGAAACTAGATACAAAACGAGAAACAAAACAACAAAAACGAGACATAAAACAACAAACTGAAGTATCCAAGGTAAAGTACTCACTATTAGATTCAGATTCCTGCTGCTTTAATGTAGATGTTGTGTTTTCAGTTGATTTGAACTAATTTCACACACTGACAGGGAGGTAAAACCTTAAATAATCTTTAAAATCCTTTCTGTAATGTCGCTGCTCTGTTAGACTCACGTCCTCCTTTCATTTGCTCAGAAAACATCTGCTGTTTTTATATTTCGGTAATATTTACCTCCACAACATAGCAGCAATATCTCAGTTTTACTAAGTCTGACCTCTGCAGGGGCCTGTTCAGTTCATTTCATATAATAAATAATAATAAACAGGGATTTTCCAGGTCTCTCTGTGTTTCCAGCAGCGTTACAGACGTTAAACTGTCCTGTTTCCTATGTTAGTAATATTAATAAAACCATTCAGAACCAGATTAAACAGACAACAAGCCTGATGGGATGAACAAAAAGATAAAACAAACAATAAGATTAGCAGAACAAAGAGAGATTCTAGAAGCTTATAAAGTCCCACAACAGAAACGACCAGGTTTTAGTTTTAACATCTGACTGAACATCTCATAGTAAAAAAACAAAGCTGTAGAGCTGACTATGAGCCTGACTGAGGTTCTGAGCTGCTGCGATTTGGATTTAACAGATATAATAAAGTAGTCATCGTTCTCTACAGAATACAATAAAACTAGTAGTTGTCCATTGACCCTCTCCATGTTTCCTCTCTGCTCTGCTCCTCAGCTGTAGAAAGATGTTTCACCAAAACGTGTCCAAAGTGACATAGAATCGTCCAAATTGAATCAAATTTTGTCCAAAGTGACAAAAAAAAGTCACAGCTGGCTCCAGACTTACCCAAATCTACTTAAAAACGGTCCAAAATGTGTTTAAAACAATTTAAAACTGGTTCATAACAGCTAAAAAGTGATTCAAAAAAACTTGTCCAAAGTAACAAAAAGTGTCTAAAACAACCTAAAATTTGTCCAAATCTGCTTATGAAAAGTCCAAAACTGTCTAAAATATCATAAAAACTGGTCCAGAGTAACAGAAAATTCTCCAAATTGAATTGAATTTTGTCCAAAGCAACAAAAAACTATCACAGATTACTCAAAACAAACCCAAATCTGCTCAAAAACTGTCCAAAAAGTGTCTAAAATAACCTGAAACTCGCCCAAACCTACCTGAGAATTGTCCAGAATGCCGTGAAAACTCTCCATAATTACTTGAAACTAGTTCAGAATGACCAAAATTCAGCTTAAAATGACGACAGAATAGACAACAGAAGCTGTTTCAGCGTGCTGGATGGATCTCCTCTGTTCTCTGGCTCTGAGCCGAGCTGCATTTATTTATTCATCCACTTGCTTTGGTTTTACTCTCCTATTCATTTTTCACAAATTTCACGTCATTTAAGACATTTTTTCAAAATTTTTGGACAACATTTATTTGTTTTATGTAAGTTTTGAGAAATCTTACACATTTTTTGGGTCATCTCAGTCCAGATTTCCTCATTTTAACCTCATTTCCAGTTGATTTTTTATGTCTTCTGTGCTGGTTTCTGTCTTTCTGCTCATTTTGTGTCTCTGCTGTGATGTTGCTTCGTCCAGTTGCTCTTTTACGTCCGTTTGAGCACGTTTCAGACAGAAATTCTTCATCCTTCCTGGCAGTGTTTCCCCTGGGTTGAAATGGCTGTGAGGTGGTGGGTCGGGCCGGAGGCACGAAGCAACTAGGGGGGTCCGGGGGCATGCCCCCCCGTAAAAATTTTGAAAATCAAGATGCAAAATGGGGCATTCTGGTACAATGTGGAGCACATTTTGTTGTATTTGTAGCCATTTCCAAAAACTAAATTAAATAACATTTTCATGTTTCTCTTCTAAAAATCAGTGATAGGGAGAAAATCTGACAAATATAAACCCACTTGTCCTCATGTCAACAAACATGTCAACTAGTCCAGTCTGTTATATTCTGGTCAGATTTCCACTCCATTCCAAAATGCCACATCAGTTCTTATTACACATTTGAAAAAGATGACAAAGGACTTGAATCTGGAATCAAGTGGTGACTTTTACTTTTTTCTAAAAACAACTACATGTTAGGCACCAAATTCATTTTTATTTATAATAAAAAGGTTATGACCTTAATTTTACTTAAAAATGTGAAAGAAAACTTCAACTCTGGGTTAACAGCTGGTTTTCTGAAGTTCTGTTTTCAAAACTGTTCCCTTTCTGAACACAGAACTAGAATTTGAACACAGAATCTGTTTTGCCATTGAATGATATAATTTCGGGCACTCTATAAATCATTTTATCAAAAGAAACTAGGAACTTTATACTCCGTTGAAATCATTTGTCTCGTTGGGTAGAACGGGTTTTGTCGCCTAAATGTTTTAACTGGAGCCATTTTTGCAGTCACTGTCAATTCGTATCGCCGCGGACAACAGAACAGTAACTCAGTAAAGGAAGCGAGATCGATGCCCACACTGCATTGCTCACTTTATTTTGATGACATGCGATAGTTTTGATCCTTAATTTGACATATGTCTGTGATACACACCTGCTTTTAGCCCCGAAAAACGAAACCATGGAGCGCTGCCGCTTCTTGTCCGCCATGCTCGTTGTTCGCCAATCGGAACGACCGACATTTGACACACGAACTCGCGGGATGTCATAGAGAACTGAGTGTTACCGACCAACAGGGATGTGTCTGCTGTCTTCACCCAATTTTTTGTCATAAAAGTTTATGTCCAGTGAAAAGTCACTTTAGTCTTTATTTTGTTATTTCAAGCCGATTTTGAGTCATTTTTGGACGAATTTCTGTCATTTTAAACAACTTTCACTTCATGAAGACACGTTTGTATGACTTCAAGCAAACGGTGAGGGATTTTGGACTGATTTTGGGGAAAATTTTCAGTGATTTTGCACTATATTTTGACTTTTTAAGCGAAATTTGGGTCATTTTAAACATGTTTTCCATCATTCTAAGTGTCATTCTAACTTGGTTTCATTTACGCATCTTTTTGTGCTGTTTGTGTGTCTTCCTGTGTCCTACGAACACACGGCATCTCTGAGTTCTCTCTGATTCTTCATTGTGGTTCCTCAGAGTTGCAGGACTTCAGATTAAAAATGAACCACAGTGAAGAAAAACAAGGACACTTTAGCACTTTCAGACAAAGTTCAAGTCATTCTGGACACATTTTGTGTGATTTTGGACCAGATTAAAGTCATTCTGGACAAGTTTGAATCATTTTAAAGGATCAGAGTAATTTTAGTGGCATTATAGATCAAATAAATGCTTCTTTTTCTCTGGTTTCCATCGTTCTAACTGCAGCATAAAATACGTCTCTGAGTTCTTCTTCAGGACTTTAAATGGAACCACAGTGTAGAAAAATGAGAGTTCAGAGGGTTAAATATTAAAAATGAAGTTCTGCCATGTCGTCTCTAATTCAGCCGTAAACCCAAAGAGAACCGTTCGGTTGAGGAGTGAAACTTAATGTTTCTGATTTACATAGAATTCATAATTCGCTCCTTAGTTAACATCAAGATAAAAATCACTCCGTTATCTTCTGCAGCTCGTTGCTCTTTTTACATGTGATTTACTTTGTGTAACAGCAAAGAGAGTCCTGGCTCTGGTTCTGGTTCTGGTTCTTACCTGCTGCTCGGAGCTCTGCGGCGGTGCCTCCTTGGAGGATCTGATGGTGTTGGAGTCCAGAGCCAAACCACAGACCAGAGACACACACAGGACGCTGCGCCACACCCACATCCTCCAATCGATCGATCAATCGCTGCGATCGGCTCTGGACCTGAAGCTGTGATCGGCTCTGGACCTGAAGCTCCTCAGACGTTCTTCTCCAGAGGTCAGCTTGTAGATGATCTACAGAAACTTATCTGCTGTCCAGTAGAATATTTGATCTGCTTTTAGATGAACTGGATGAAATCGTTCAATAATCTCCTTACGGTGAAGTATCTATGAGAACTGAGCAGCTGTGCTTCCTCTGGTGGAGTCCTCAGGTGTAATCCTGCCTGTGCTGCTGCTGCCGTCAGGTGTGTTTTATACCTGCCCTTCCCTCTGATCCGGCCTCTCTCAGCCGCCGGATCCTCAGAAGTCTTGAAGACGCGTTTGAAGCTCGACCGCATCAGTCGACGGAGACAGCGCCGCCTTCGCTTCCTTCCTGGAAGCCCCGCGGCCTCAAGTGAAGGCGGGACGTTTGATACATGACACCGCAGAGACCACAGAGAGATTAAAACACACCTGGAGACACGAGACAGGTAGAGCCGTCTGAGGGGCTGCACGCTGTGAAGCCCTGCGGTTTCGCTTCATGTGGTCTGAAGGCCGCGATAAAGACTCATTAGAGCCGAGGCTTCGTCTGTCGGGCGGCGGATGTGCGAGTGTTTACAGGTGATTAAAGCCGATTACCACACAAAGAAGTGAATCAGAGATGGATGACGACACCGCAACAGGTTTACCGGTTAAATAACGGCTCTGAGATCCAACACAAGCATTCTTTCAATAATCTGGAACTCCAATTCTGCCAGGAACAGAAAACTAAACACAAGTTAATCATGATGATGGCTCCTCAGATTTAAGACATAAAAAGTGTGTAAGCGGAGGTGGGATTTCATGATTCGTTCTCTTGTTGGAGCTTCTGTGGTTTCCAGATTTAACCTGACGGTCTGGACGAGTTAAAGCAGACAGAATTCATTAAAAGACTGTTGCTGGTGCTATGTGTTTGTTAACTGGGACCAAAATTAAATTCTGTTAAATATCACCACAAGAAATACCAAAATAACCACAAAAAGACACAGTCACCCCAAAAAGAGCGAAAGCTATCCTGAAGGTTTAAATATGCCAGGAAAAACACCCAAAATCACCACAAAAGGTACCAAAATTATCACAAAACAGGTGAAATTGTGACAAAAAAAATCTAATTTGTTACAAAAAACACACAAAATAACCACAAAAAATGGCCAAAATTACAAAAAAAAAGCAGGTAAAATTGCAATGACAACTCAAATCCCGCCCAAAAAAATCTACCAAATAGGATTAACCTCATCAGAACATCTGATTCTTCATCTCCAATAACTTTATCAATGATCAGAGTTCTACCTTCATATTTCCAGAGTTCCACGTCCTTGAAGTCCATAGAAAGTTCTAGAGTAGACCTACCGACAACTGGAGAAAGTTCAAGAGTAGACCTACCGACAACTGGAGAAAGTTCTCGAGCAGACCTACTGACAACTGGAGAAAGTTCAAGAGTAGACCTACCGACAACTGGAGAAAGTTCTCGAGCAGACCTACCAACAACTGGAGAAAGTTCTAGAGTAGACCTACCGACAACTGGAGAAAGTTCTCGAGCAGACCTACCGACAGCTGGAGAAAGTTCTAGAGTAGACCTACTGACAACTGGAGAAAGTTCTAGAGTAGACCTACCGACAGCTGGAGAAAGTTCTAGAGTAGACCTACCGACAACTGGAGAAAGTTCTCGAGCAGACCTACCGACAACTTGAGAAAGTTCTCGAGCAGACCTACTGACACCTGGAGAAAGTTCTAGAGCAGACCTACCGACAACTGGAGAAAGTTCTAGAGCAGACCTACCGACACCTGGAGAAAGTTCTAGAGTAGACCTACTGACACCTGGAGAAAGTTCTAGAGTAGACCTACCGACAACTGTATAGCTGTTGGTAGGTCTGCTCTAGAACTTTCTACATGGGATGGTTTAGGAGGCAAAACACATCTAAATTAGTGTAAAAACTGCAACTAAAATAATAAAAAAGCTGGAAATTTTCCATAAAAAGACAAAGATCAAGAGAGCCAGAACTACCCTGAAAGGTTCAAATATGCCAGAAAACCACCCCAAATCACCACAAAAAGAACCAAATTATCACAAAACAGATGAAATTGTGACAAAAACTCAAAATTGGCACAAAAAATTGCAAAATTACCCCAAAAAGAGCCAAAATTACCCTGAAACGTTTAAATATGCAGCAAAAGAAACAGTAGAAAATTGTGCAAAACGGATGAAATTAATCAAAAATGTTTCAAAACTTTCCTTCAATTACTCAAAACTTAACCAAAATGACACAAAACTTTCCACAATGATTTGAAACCTGTCTTTTGTCAGTAAAAAATGAACAAAAATGAGTTCAAAATCTTTTTGGGTGGTTTTCCTGGCATATTTGAACCTTTCGTGGTAGTTTTGGCTCTTTTTTTGTGTGATTTTTTGCCTTTTTATGGTAACTTTTCAGCTTTTTTAGTTATTTTAGTTGCACTTTTTACCAGAAATAATATGTTTTTTTCCTCCCAAAATGTCATGTAGCAAGTTCTAGATTAGACCGACTGACAGCTATAGTTGTCAGTCGGTCTACTCTAGAACTTACTCTGGAAATATTGCTAGTGTAAAGGTAGAACTCTGATCATTAATAAAGTTACTGGAGATGAAGAACCAGATGAATCAGAGGGAAGATTTTTTCACATTTAGTTAGTGAAGAATGATCCCTTTCTTCTATAATCAGGACTTGATAAAACTTGATGATGAACATCCTTGTCTCTCAGATTGCAGCGTCACTAAACTCTGGGATCCTCTCAGACCCTCAGGTGCCTCCATGATTTTATCTCCATCCCTGACCTGAAACCAGCAGCTGGACTGAAGCAAAGACGTCTGAGATGTGATGGATGATTTGGAAAACGCCGGGCTGAAGTCAGCAGGTACCTCTGTGGCTGATATCTCCGTCAAACATGACCTTTGACGAGTGTTTTTTTATCATATGCATGTATGCGGCTGCATGTATGACGAACACACGTGAAACAGTCCCGTGTAAACAGAGCTGCTGTGTGTGTGTAGATGTGTGTGCGTGATAAGGTCTGCAGCCTGCAGGGCTTCAATAAAAGGACAGCAGATGCTCACAATTACTGACACACACACACACACACACACACACACACACACACACACACACACACACACACACACACACACACACACACACACACACACACACACACACACACACTCTCTCTCTCTCTCTCTCTGGACTTCTGTCTTTATGAGCTCTCTCACTGACATTATGTCTTTCCAGGTTCATTTGGCTTCTTCTTTAAACCCTAAAACTGAGCCTGAACCCTGCACGGTCCTCATATTCCACACGTGTCCTCACAAGCTGTACAACCCCCTCAGGTCCCCGCTAGGACAGAAAAACAAGCACACACAGGTCACACTGAGTGTCACTGATCAGCGTGTAAATGTGTGTGTGTCTCCATATTGTCTGTTTGGGTCATT
This sequence comes from Acanthochromis polyacanthus, assembly GCF_021347895.1. NCBI lineage: Eukaryota > Metazoa > Chordata > Actinopteri > Pomacentridae > Acanthochromis > Acanthochromis polyacanthus. The sequence continues at coordinate 1,279,015 of NC_067119.1, read as the reverse complement.
ATCAGAATAAAAGAGAGGAATCGTCCTCCTCTCCTCACCTCCTTCCTCTTCCCTCTGTCCTCTCATCTCTCCTCCCCTCAGGCCGGATATTTAGTCGGTCAGTCAGCAGCTGGAAGAAGAACAACGAGCATCAGCCGTCCAGGTAGGTCCCACCTTGTCTGCTCTCTGATACAGAAACCCTGTTTCAAACATAACGATGAGTTCATTTTCTGTGTTTTAAAGTTGGTACATATCAGATTTTTACATTTTAAACACTTAAACTGTCAAATATCATTTTGATTTCATGTATGTGAATTCTGTTGCAGTTGCATCTGGAGAGCTTTATTAAAATTTTCACTCAAATATAAATGGATTTTTTTTCAGTTTTCTTTTCTTTAGTTTGTTGCTTCAAGATAGCTTGCATTTTCTTACATTACAGTTCTCTGTATTTCATTAGTTTATTTGAAATCATATTTACTATATTTAACTGAATTTTATTTACATTTTTTTAAAATTTGGCTAAGGGTTTAGTTTCAACTGAGTTTTTACTGTGTCTAGATTAAAGATGGATTCTCTATCATCATTGTTTCTTATTATTTTGCTGATTTGTTGCATTGCTATTTTGAATTATCCACTTATTGTTTTATTTTGCAGTTGATTTGATTATTCTGACTTTTAAAATATATTTTGCTTTTATTGCTGTTTTCAGTTGTTTGTTTTGCTTTTCTTTATTCATCATTTTTATTTATTATATTTGGTGCTTCTCTTTCAGTTGGTTTATATTCATTTAAACTCTTTTTTAAATCAAGAAATGGCAGTATTAAGCTACATTTCAGGAATCTTATTACATAAAAAATGAGACATTTGGGAACTTCAGATGATCTCCAGGCTTCTTCAAGTTCAGCAGGTTCCTCTGTGGCGTCAAACAAAAGGTTCAGACGCAAAATTACATTTCAGATCAATTTTCCATCAAACAGCCGAGAGAGAGAGGTGGGGGTGAAGCAAACGAGATGGGCAGAGATAAGAGAATAAAGGGAGGTGTGTGCATGTGAGATAACTCTGTTAGCCAGCGAGGAAAAAGCCTCTAAAACAATCAGCAGACAAACAGAAAACAGTGTGACGTTCATAATAACAACGGAAAATCTAGAAACCCCGACGACGTGCTGAAACTTTGTCGTTCAGTTGTCGCACACGAGATAAATGTGAGAATAAAAAGGTTAAAACAATTTCAAAAATGCTGTCTCGTTTTAGATGATAAATTGTTAAATGCTGTGTTAGCGCCACCACCTGATCAGTGATAACCTGCTGATGGTAGTTCCTTAAACCGTAGAAAACAAAACCATCTTCCTTTTTTATTCTGTCTGTGCAGAAGTTGTTTAGACATATTACAGTCTTTTGTGTTCAGTACATATCTAGTTAGCCTAGCTTAGCATAAAGACTTAAAAAAGATGGAAGCATGTTGTATCCCCTTTAGACTTAATGGTCTTGACTCAGGACTTACCTTGGTATCTGCTGACTTGTTGGTCTTTTTGTGGAGGACCTGTTGGTCTTCTCTCTATACTCGACTTGGGAAACTTGCTGGAGATATTTTGGGACTTGGCTTTATTGGCTTCACTCAGTTTTGGACTTGATGGTAGTTAATTGGGCTTTGGCTTTACTTGTTATTATCTTATGGCACATGGGTTGTTTTTTGGTATTTGACTTGGGGGGGCCTGTTGGTCTTTACTTGTGAGACTTGTATATCTTTGTTTTCTTGCTTAGAAGACCAGTGATCTATATTTGTTACTTGACTTGGGGAACTACTTGGATTTAACTTGTTAGTCTTTACCTGGGGGACTTGTTAAACAATATGTAACACTATTTGTTGTTGGATTTGACATGGAACACTGATAGTCTTAACTTGACTTGGGAGACAGAAGTCTTTGGGGCTTGAAAAGGGACTTGTTGTTTCTTACTTTTAATTGATGTGGGACTTGGTGACCTTTACTTGGGACTCACACTGGGAGTTGTTCACCTTTATGTGGGACTTGACACCCTTTTGGTTTGGATTTGATAGAAGTTCCTTGAGTTTTGACTTCAGTCATTAGTCTCAGCTTGTGGCTTGACTTGGGAGACGTGTTGGTTGGGAGACTTGTTAGCCATTACTTCATACTTGATCTTATGGCTGGACCCGAATATCCGAATATTCGGTCGTTACAGTGGTATCCGAATGTTTATTTTGAGATCCAAAGATTCGGTTCATCCCTTTGTCTTCGTCTTGATCTAGGACAAAGTTGGTCTTTTCTGGGGAACGGGCTGGTCATTACTTGATAGTTGGTTTGGGGGACTTGTTGATCTTTTGGACTTGTCCCTTTTTAGTCCTTACTTTGAACCTGAGTGTGTGTTGACGTTGCTATGGACTTGGTTTGGGACTTGTACTTTTGTTGCCATTTGACTCTTTAGATGACACTAGATTAGATTTCACTTATGTCCTGTTAGAGCTCACTGATGTGCTTCATTAGTTGTTGGACTCAGGAGAGTTCAGTGGAATCGATCCATAAATCAGTCTTTCTTCTGTAAGTTCCGTTCGCTGTAGGTTTGGATCAAACATTGATTTGTTGTTGTAAAGGTAGAGTATCTGCAGCCTCTGGACGTTCAGGCTGCCCACATTTGAACACTACAGATACCAAACCGCCACGTAAAAGCAGAGAACGCTCTGGTCTGCAGGCTCAGACTAATATGCCGAGTGTCTGATAATAACAGGCTGTTCTGTTGTTTTATTAAAGATCAGATGTGATATGAAGGAGCTCTCGGTCTCTGTACAGCTGCTCTCTGAATTCACTCTGTTATTGCACCACATGAATATTATGAGGCCAGAGAGCATCATACAGATGCAGACACTGATTTTACCACAGAAATTGTATGATTTTCTATTTTATGCTTCTTCATTTGTTTATAAAGGTTAATCTTCACTTGGGACCTGCCTTGTGACTTGTTGGTCTTTACATGCTGGTGTCGTGCATGAGCCTAAGATGTTTGTGCTTCCTATATTTTCCATAAATTGACTTCATGCTCAAACAAGTGATGATTAGTGCTGAAGTTACAGTTGTGAACACAAATTTCTATCCACTTGTTAAGACCATTTTTATCATGACAGTCTTGAGTTTGTAATCCTCTAAACACTCTTTTCTACAATGGAATCATTGAAACACATGAAGCTTTGGCACAAGAAGCAATCATGAGTTTTGGTATTTTCTTAGATTTATTCAAGGTTTTCTGGAAATATGACAAAATCTGAAAACAGAAATATTAATATTTGGATAAATTTGTCAATTTCTTCATCAGTTCAGTTCTTCTGGTTTCAGTCTTCCGGTGTATCTTCGACTCCGCTGGACTCTGTACCTACTGCCAAGCATGGAGGTGGCAGTATCATTGTACTGTCACTTTAACAGACTCAAGTCTGAGTCAGAAAGACAACACATTTAGTGGAAATGCACCAGAATAGGTTTGTTTCTTCATCTGTTCACAGTTTCTTGATGGGTCTAAATCAGGACTTTGGGGTGACCCGTCTAGCACCTTCATTCCAGCCTGATGGAACCATTTCTTTAACATGTCTGACGTGTGTTTGGACTCATTGTCTGGTTGACATCTCCAACTGTGTCCAAGATCAACCTTCTGCTGATGGTTTTAGGTTTTCCTGAAGAACATGGAGGTGATCCTCCTCCTTCATTATTCAATTTGCTTTGTGTGAAGCTCCAGTTCCAAAGAGCATGATACTGCCACCAACATGCTTGATGGTAGGTTTGGTGTTCTTGGGGTTAAAGGCCTCACCTTCGATTTTTGTTGCATCTGACCACAGAACTTTCCTCCAGAAGGCCTTTTCTTTCTCCATGTCATTTCCTGAAGCATCTTTGCAATTGCTTCAAGTGACTTTCTAACGTGATCAAGTCATTGATTTTCTTCTTCAGATCTTTGCTGAGCTCCTCAGACGTTCCCACTGTAGTATTTGAGTCTGAGTGGATTTAATGAGTTCTATTTAAACTGAATCAGAGGAGTCAGCAGCTGTAGTTAACTGGAAACACTCAGGACGAGTTAAGAGGCCATGAAACTAAGAAAAATAGATTAACACAACTTTATGCATCAAAAGTCATAGTTCAACTTGCTTTATGTATATTTATGATCCAGAAGATTTTGTCACTTTTCCAGAAGATCTTTAATGAATCTGTGAAAGAACGAAAGTGTATAACTGGTTTTAGTGATGAAGATTCATATGTTTTAATGAGTCCATCTTTGAAAATTAAGAGTTACAGCAGTCTTGAGAAACTAAAGGCTGTTATGATACAAATGGTCTTTGTAAGTGGACTGAAGAAATTGATTCTCAGTCGATGTGAAATCCTCTGAAGATGAAAGTGTTTGTCTTGGGGTTGTGTAGACATTGTTTGACTGTATTTGTGGAGACATTATATGACTGTTTGTGTTTGTGTAGACATGGCGTGGCTCCATCAGAGTCGAGGTTCTCCCAGACTCGTCCTGGTTGTGGTTTGTGTTGCTCTACTGCTCGACAACATGCTGCTGACTGTAGTCGGTAAGTAAACGCACGTTGTACCAACAACACAACGTACCAACAATGCATTGTACCAACAGCACAGCGTACCAATAACGCATTGTACCAACAATACATTGTACCAATGGCACAGTGTACCAACAGCACATTGTACAACAGCGCATCGTACCAACAACACAACGTACCAACAACACATTGTACCAACAACACATTGTACCAACAGCGCATCGTACCAACAACACAACGTACCAACAACACATTGTACCAATGGCACAGTGTACCAACAGCACATTGTACAACAGCGCATCATACCAACACCACAACGTACCAACAACACATTGTACCAATGGCACAGTGTACCAACAGCACATTGTACAACAGCGCATCGTACCAACAACACAACGTACCAACAACACATTGTACCAATGGCACAGTGTACCAACAGCACATTGTACAACAGCGCATCATACCAACAACACAACGTACCAACAACACATTGTACCAACAACACATTGTACCAACAGCGCATCGTACCAACAACACATCATGTTTTTCTGAGGGGGTGATCTGGTTCTAACAGGTTCTCATAATGAAAATCTAACGACTTACACTGAGAGCAACAACTTGAGCCCCATTTCATTCTTTCTCTGATTACATGTGCTCCTATAATTCCCATTAAAAGTGGCTGAGTTGTGTTTCAGCAGCTCCTTTGTGGTGTAGCTGTAATAATCCGCCGTGTCTGGGTTATTGAGATGTTTGTCTTTATGAAACCGTAAAATCAGACAGATTCTCAGGCAGCTACAGCGTTTGTTTCCCTGTGATTTTGTGGACGTTTACTCATAATAGACATCAGAGATGCTTGTTTTCATTTTGCCAAATTCACACCACATAAAGCAGCTGAATTAGTTGTTGGTGGCTGATGTTGGTAATCTCACCAACAAATATCACTGGATTAATGTGGCCCTGAAGGAACTTAGAACTTCACTGATTCTCAGGCGGCCGGAAGGAACATTTTACTCTGGGATTCTCAAGATAAATCCAGAAATATTCACTTAAATTTTGTCAAATTTACATAATTTCAGCTTATTTAATTTAATAAGCTGAATTATCTCCCAGCAGTTCCAGTTTGGAATAAAGTTGTGGATGGACAGATGAAACTTTAAAAAAAAACAGATTCTCAGGCAACTTTGGAGCTACAAGAAATGTTTATTTTCCTAGTGATTTATGGACGTTTACTGAAAATAGACATCAGAGACGTTTGTTTCCATTTTGCCAAATTCTCTCCCTTTGAAGGAGCTGAATTATCTGTGAGCAGCTCATGTTTGTGATGTTGTCATGGATGTACAGACGGCTATCGCTGGATTATTGTGGTGATGAAGAAAACCTGACAACAGACTGATTCTCAGGAAGCTCTTGCAGCCACAAGGAGCGTTTGTTTTCCTACTGATTTATGGGCGTTTATTCTCATTAGTCATCAGAGATAGCTGTCTACATTTTGTCAAATAGCATCACGAAGTACAAGAATTCAGATGTTAACTGCTGTTATTGATCTACCATCGGTTTCCTCAGATGTTTGGTTCAAAGATCTTCAGTTTAATGTCACATTGTGAATATTTTCTGGTTTCTTTGCTCCTCTGTGTCTGCTCTTGTACTTTGATCAAAACAGCATAAGTCTGATGAAAAAAGACAAAAAACTACAAAAACAAGACTCAAAACAAAAAAAGTGAGACACAAAATAACAAAAAAATGATACAAACAGCACCAAACAAAAAAGAACCAAAAGACTTGACAAGAAAATTACAAAGGGGCAAAACATGAGACAAATGATGGAAATGAGACAAAAATGACAAAAATAAGAAACAAAACGACAAAAACTTGAGACAAACGACAAAAGTCAGACCAATAAAAAGCAAAACACAACAGAAACAAGACAAAAAAACTTGGTGAGGTCTACACATTTTTAGGAACAATTTGCTGTTAATGTCTTTTCTGTAATTTTTACACTTTGAGAGCTGGATTGGACCCTCTGGAGGGCCGGTTTTGACCCTCGAGGGTTTTTACCTTGCTGACCAGCAAAGTAAAACCCTCTTTTCCTTCTTCAGTTTATAAGCTTAAAAAGTAGCGCTATTCTAAAGTAAGAAACAATAAATCAACGTAATCCAACTAAGACGACTTTTTCTTACAAAATGTGTCCACCCTATTAATTGATGATCCAAATAGCTTGAGATTGTTAGCAGCCAATTGATGAGCCGATTTTGGCTGTAGTTTCAGCTGAATTTCTGCATGGAGACTCAGTAAGTCAGATCTGTGACGCAACGGAAACCCTCGAGGTCGAAACTGTCGGCAGCTGTTAGAGTCAGAGCTGAAAGTAAAGGCTGCAGAGGACAAAAACACACACAGCCATCCATAGACACACACAAACACACACTCATCACCTCCTGACCGTGAACTTTGAAATCTTCTGTCAGAGTTCACGGTTGTCTCCTCCTGTCTTCTCTCAGGTGAAATCTTCTGCTCTTTTACTGTCAGCTCTCTGCTGCTGAGGCCCTTTATTAAATTCTACCAATCAATCTGGACTAAAATACACATTTTATAGCAGTAACTTCTAAATATGTCGTTTTTCAAACATGAAAGTCAAATATTATCCATCTTTAATCAGGGTAAACTTAATCATTTTGTATTTTGGACTGTTGCTCAGACAAAATAAGACGGCTAAACACATTGTGCTGAACTGTGGGAGCCATCACAGTTAATCCAGTTACCCTCAGCCATCTGTTGAACTTCGAAGAAGTCTCCAAGAACTTCTCTCCATTTAAAAGTCTCCTCCAGTCTTACTGTGGTGCATCTGAGTGACTGTTTTTACTATTCAGTGTCACTTTATCAACAAGAAAAGCCCTTAGAGCGCCTCCTAGAAGGTTGATCAGTCTTTGTATCATTTCTGACGGATTATTCCCGATAAGTTCTCAGTGGTGGATTTGTGGTAGGATCACAATCGTGTGATTGTCAGCAGGCAGCTGACGTACTGGTTGTCATGGTTACAATGACACCGTGCCGCTATCTGGTTATGATACAGAAATCTTTATCCAATCCGTGGATCCAGACTGTAAGCTGCATCACTGCCAGAATCTAATCACTTGGTCCTTGTTGACAGTAATAACAATACCTGACCAGAAGTTGCTATGGTAACAGGACAGTTTGGGATCGTCATTAATTATCGTTATAATGTGTGACTTTCTAATGGATCGATCTTCCTCCTCCAGTGCCAATCATCCCAACATTTCTCTATGCCATGGAGCACCCCAGTCCGGAGCCCCAGACCACCCAGCCTTCCCTGCTCCCTCTGCCCGGCCTCGGTGCTTCCCGCCTGGGCACCGCGGCCTCACAGCTCCCCTCCTCTGACCTCCGGACCTCCCAGCTCCCACGGTTGCCTCAGCCCAGCCACAGTGCTCCGGTCCTGGGTCCGGAGTCGGAGCAGCCTCCCTCCACCTTCTCTCCTCTGGTGTCCCTGTTTGACAACAAGACCTTCAGCCTGCAGGAGAACCGGGCCGAAGCCACGCCGGACACCAAACCTACGGACCCGACCGGACCGACCTCGGAGGTCAATGACACCGCTGTAGGTGGACGGCAGTTCATCATTTCATAATCAATACATCAATGATCAATAATCATCTTCATTGCTGATTCAATCTGTCGCCTTTCCTCCTTTTACTTTGATGTCATTTGTTTCCTTTCCTTGTCTCCTTTTTTCCTCTCCTTGTTTCTCCTCATCTCCTTGTTTCCTTTCCTCGTCTCCTCATCTCCTACCCCTGTTTCCTCTCCTCATCTCCTTGTCTACTTTCCTTGTTTCCTTTCCTCATTTCCTTGTTTCCTTGCCTTGTTTCTTCTCCTTGTCTCCTTGTTTCCTTTCCTTGTTTCTCCTCCTCGTCTCCTTGTTTCCTTTCCTTGTTTCCTCTCTTCATCTCCTTGTTTCTTCTCCTTGTCTCCTTGTTTCCTCTCTTCGTCTCTTTGTTTCCTTGACTTGTTTCCTCTCCTCATCTCCTTGTTTCCTCTCCTTGTTTCCTCTCCTTGTGTCCTTGTTTCCTCTCCTCGTCTCCTTGTTTCCTTTCCTTGTTTCTTCTCCTCGTCTCCTTGTTTCCTCTCCTCGTCTCCTTGTTTCCTTTCCTTGTTTCTTCTCCTCGTCTCCTTGTTTCTTCTCCTCATCTCCTTGTTTCCTCTCCTCGTCTCCTTGTTTCCTTTCCTTGTCTCCTGTCCTCGTCTCCTTGTTTCCTTTCCTTGTCTCCTGTCCTTGTCTCCTTGTTTCCTCCTCCAGGAGTCCTCCTGTCTTCAGGACAGTGTTTTTCTTGAGGAGGAAAATGTTCGAGTTGGTTTGTTGTTTGCGTCTAAAGCTCTCGTCCAGCTGCTCGTCAACCCGTTTGTTGGTCCGCTCACCAACAGGTATCTCATTGTTATTTATTATTATTGTTTATTATTATTATTGTTGTTTGTTTTTGTTAATATTATTTAAATTTAAATGTTTGTTGACTTCTTTGCTTCTCTCTGTTCAGGATCGGTTACCACATCCCCATGTTTGCTGGTTTCATCATCATGTTTGTGTCTACCATCAGTAAGTCGTCATCTTATTACCTCCGCCAAGAAGGTTATGTGACACCCGGTGTTTGTGTGTCTGTCTGTCTGTCTGTCTGTTAGCAAGATAACTCAAAAATGCCTGGGCAGATTCACATGAAATCTTGAAGGGATGTAGACTATGGTAAGAGGAAGAGCTGATTTAATTTTGGTGGCAATCCAGAAAGGATCCTGGATTCTGGATCACTTTGAATTTTTTAGTATGTTTTAGTATGTGGTCCAAAATATGACAAAAACATCATAGGTTAGTGTGTTGTCCAACAAATTGGAGCAAGGTGTCCAGATAGCTCAACTGGTTAAGAAGGTGATTCGTAAACAGAACTGTGTCAGAGATGCAGGTTTGATTCCAGCTCATGATCTTTACTGCATGGGTTTCCTGTTTTCCTCTCTATCCTTGGCAGAGGTCTGCACTCTGAGTGCTTTTCTTGTTTAAATAAAGGTTTTATTGAGTTCTCTCTGATGTCATCGTGTTTCCTCTGATGTCGTTGTGTTTCCTCTGATGTCATTGTGTTTCCTCTGATGTCGTTGTTTCCTCTGATGCCGTTGTGTTTCCTCTGATGCCGTTGTGTTTCCTCTGATGTCGTCGAGTTTCCTCTGATGTCATTGTGTTTCCTCTGATGTCGTTGTGTTTCCTCTGATGCCGTTGTGTTTCCTCTGATGTCGTCGTGTTTCCTCTGATGTCGTCGTGTTTCCTCTGATGTCGTCGTGTTTCCTCTGATGTTGTCGTGTTTCCTCTGATGTTGTCGTGTTTCCTCTGATGTTGTTGTGTTTGTCAGTGTTTGCGTTTTCAGGAACCTACGCTCTGCTGTTCTTCGCTCGGTCTCTGCAGGGAATCGGCTCGTCCTTCTCCTCAGTGGCAGGTATATTAAATGGACTAAACTCACCTGTAAACTCACCTTTAATCAGAATACTGCCCAAAAAACGTAAGAAAATGAATTTAAAAGTCTCAAAACTGTAAAAACAAAATTTAATCAAAAACATCACAAAAATGTAAGTGGAAACATTTAACAGATTATTGATGTTATATTGTTATACGTTATAGTCAGTGTTATTGTGAGCGTTGTATCTTCAGGTCTGGGGATGTTGGCCAGCGTTTACACCGACGACGAGGAAAGAGGCATCGCGATGGGCGTGGCTCTGGGAGGACTGGCCATGGGAGTCCTGAGTGAGACCAACAGCTCATATATTACTGTCAAACTACTGTAAAATACTGCAGCTACTGTTGATATTTAAACAGTTAATGAAGCAGGAAAGTAGTGATGGTTTAGTTAGATGGGTAGTGTTGGGTTTTCATGTTTTTTTTTGTTTTTTGGAACAAATTTTTATATTAAACAATGCAAATTTCAGTTTGCATTTTCAAAGACATATATGAATATATATATATAAATATATACAAAAACGACAAAAAATAACAGGTGATATGTCGGTAGTACTGTACAATTACAGTATAAATCTGTGCATATACACTTTATTCCTTTCTTTTTACCCGTTTCCTTTTCCCCTTTTTCTTTCTTTTTCTCTTTTTAAATAAATTTACATCCCATGAGAAAACAAACGAAAATATGGAAAGACATGACAATGGTCACCAGCATACAGTCTAGCTTGTCCAACCAAAGTGGTTACATATTGGAGCCCAAAGATCACTGAATTCCTCAATATTCAAATGGAGTTGTGCTGTAATTTTTTCCATATCATAAACCTTTTTCACACCCTCCTGCCACTGCTCAAGAGTGGGGGCGTGAGCTTTGAGCCAAAGCTTTGTAATAGCTTTTCTTGACCTTAACATAGTTTGAATTGCTCCCACAACCCTCCACCAAAAGGGTTTCAGGATGGGACAGTCCCAAAGGGTTTTCATGTTTTTTGCTCTTTCTGTCAAATTAATCTCCACAGTTTTTCATTTTTATGCTTTATTATGTATTATAGTCAGGTAAAGTAGTATTTTGTATGATGTTTGTCGGGTATTATCGCTAAAATGTAAATTATTTTGGTAAATTCTCACCATAAATAACACTATAAGGTCAACATTTACACTTATGTGGTTAATTCATAATGTCGAACTTATTCTTCTTAATGGATAGAACTTTGGGTGTTGTTTTAAATAAGTGTCTTGACTTTATCTTTATGATCCAGAATTCAGATCTCAGTTTAACATTTAAATATGTATAAACCACCAAATCCCTTGAAATGATAAAAGATGGTTATATTCATGGATAGGGAACATTTTTTAACGGAATCGGTGTATGACGAGTTGTAGTCTGTGAATTGAAGAAATCAACGATTCATTGTTATTATTTTGACTGGGCAGAAGAAGAAGAAGAAGGTTATGCATGTTAGAAAATATACTGTAGATCAGCTGTAGTTCCTGGTTAATACTATAGAGACCAGAGGAGGCGTCACTCAGACTACAGTTCATGTTAAAGCAGAGAGCACTGTGGGAGTTCAGCAGCAATGGGTACCATGACAAAGACTGATTGGGAGTTTAGCTAGCAGCGCGTACCATGACAAAGACTAATGTGGGAGTTTAGCTAGCAACGGGTACCATGACAAAGACTAATGTGGGAGTTTAGCTAGCAGCGCGAACCATGACAAAGACTAATGTGGGAGTTTAGCTAGCAATGGGCACCATGACAAAGATTAATGTGGGAGTTTAGCTAGCAACGGGCACCATGACAAAGACTGATTGGGAGTTTAGCTAGCAGCGCGTACCATGACAAAGACTAATGTGGGAGTTTAGCTAGCAACGGGCACCATGACAAAGACTAATGTGGGAGTTTAGCTAGCAACGGGTACCATGACAAAGACTAATGTGGGAGTTTAGCTAGCAACGGGCACCATGACAAAGACTGATTGGGAGTTTAGCTAGCAGCGCGTACCATGACAAAGACTAATGTGGGAGTTTAGCTAGCAACGGGCACCATGACAAAGACTGATTGGGAGTTTAGCTAGCAACGGGTACCATGACAAAGACTAATGTGGGAGTTTAGCTAGCAATGGGCGCCATGACAAAGACTGATTGGAAGTTTAGCTAGCAGCGCGTACCATGACAAGGACTAAGGTGGGAGTTTACCTTGCAACGGGCACCATGACAAAGACTTCATGGATGCCTAATGCTCAATAGAACTAGTATATTCAAGATGACACAGAATCATTCTTTGCTGTGTTTCAGTCGGAGCGCCATTCGGCAGCGTGATGTACGACTTCGTGGGGAAGAGCGCCCCCTTCCTGATCCTTGCCTTCCTGGCCTTGTTTGATGGAGGTGAGACTGTAAAGACTGAAGCTCCGAACCACCACAGGTTTTGTTCTCAGACAAAATCAGTCAGCTGTCTGGTCTCTAAAATGTCTGAAAATGGTGGAAAATGTGTATCAGGGTTTCCTTAAATGTTTTGTTTGGTCCAGAGATTTTCAGTTTATTGTCAAAGTAAATATGCACATGGAGAAGCTGAAATCATAGAATTTAGACAGCTTTTCTTCAAAATTGCTCATGAATTGTCCAAATTGTCGATTGTTTTAATATATTAATTGTCTTCCGTTCTATTTGTGTGCCAGCGTTGCAGCTTTGCATCCTGCAGCCTTCGAAGATCTCTCCTGGGGTGAGTCCACCTTAAAACGTCGTTATGTTGCTGATCTGCTGTTATTTAACATCTGTGGTTGAGAAGAATTCATAAATGTGATCAGTCAGATGAAAATACTACGTCAGAGCATTTCTTTATGTCAGGTCACAGTTTAGTTTATATACTGAGGTAAATTTATCCTGGTATTTAGGATGTCAATTCACTTTATAGTTCAAATATTAAGGAATACAATCCTAAAAAAAATCATATAAAAAAAAAGCCTGATTACAAGAAATTTCAATAGTAAGATGAACCATCTTGGAGTCGTTTTGAACTGTCTTGGAGCCATTTTGAACCATCTTTGAATCATTTCGAACCATCTTTGAACCATTTCGAACCATCTTTGAATCATTTTGAAGTTTTGAGCCAGTCATTTCCAGTCAGAAGAAACCTGACTGGTCAATTAAAAACATCACTATAAATCAAGTGTTGGCTTGTCTGTGAATAATAAACTGAGAAGTTATTGTAAAACTTGTCTTCTCAGTTTGTTGGTGTCCTGTTTGTGTTTCAGAGTGTGGAGGGAACGCCGCTACTGACGCTCCTGAAAGATCCGTACATCCTCATCAGTGCAGGTAAGAAGCTTCCACTCAACTGTCTGCAAGTGGATGCAGGTTTAGATTTCAGCTTTGTTCAAATGTTGGTGGACTGAGATCATAGCTGCTCTAAATGTAAGTACAGCAGGAATAAATAAACCAGAACGATCCTGTAGAGACACTGTCTGAAATGAGAAGAATTCAGACTCTTCAGTTTGACCACTAAACAAGGAAGAACAGCAGGAATGTGTTTTATTCCAGGTGTGTCTGTCCGTCTGCTCACCTGTAGGCTCTCTGTGCTTCGCCAACATGGGCGTGGCCATCCTGGAGCCCACGCTGCCCATCTGGATGATGCAGACCATGTGCTCTCCTAAATGGCAACTTGGTACGATCCAGAGTCTGCTACCAACTTCCTTCCTTCCTTCCTTCCTTCCTTCCTTCCTTCCTTCCTTCCTTCCTTCCTTCCTTCCTGAACGTTGTTGAGCAGCTGTGTGGACGATGCTGCCTCTTACAGGTGTGTTGTGTTGCAGGTATGGCCTTCCTCCCTGCCAGCATCTCCTACCTGATTGGAACAAACCTGTTTGGCGTTCTGGCCAACAAGATGGGACGGTTGGTGGTATATGTTGTTGTTGTTGTGTTGGCACACCTGGATATTACCACTCTAGAACTTGGATATCAAATTGCCAAATTGTCAAAAACCTGAATATTTACCTGGTTTAGATTCAAAGATCGACTTGTGACCACACCTAATAGTCAAAAAACTGAAATTATCACCAAATGTATCAAAAATCTAAATATTACCACACCAAAGTGTCAAAAATATGTATTTTATCACACAAACATGTTAAAAACATGGATATTACCGCAAACAGGTGTCAAAAATCTAGATTTAACAACTGAGTCTGGATATTACCATACAAAAACTTTCAAAATGTGGTTATTACCAAATAAAAGTTTCAAAAACCTGAATATTACCACATAAAATGTTCAAAAACCTGGATATTACCATAAAAGAATTTTAAAATGTGAATATTACCACATAAAAATGTCAAAAATGTGGATATTAACACAAAAATGTGTCAAAAGTCTAGATATTGACTGTCAAAAAAATCAAAAACCTGGATTTTACCACACACAGGTGCCAAAAATGTAGAATTTACCACCAGGAAGTGTCACAAACCTGGATATTTACCCTCAGAAATGTCAAAAACCTGAATATTAATCCTCACAAATTTAAGAAACCTGGATATTACCACGCAAAAGCGTCAAAACCCTGGATATTACCATATAAAAAATTTTAAAACTGGATACTACCATATGAAATTATCAAAAACTGCAATATTTATGTACAAAAGCATATAAAATCCTGGATATTGATGTGTAATTTTAGAGTTAACGTGCCTATCGCAGCTGTTTATTCCTGGAAACATCCCATCCTGCAGTGGAAAGACACCTCATCTTTGACAAGTCCAGCTTACCGTGTCTTTCGGTCGCACCTTTGATGGGATGTTTTTGGGTTAGAATCAACCAGTGATGACTGTTTTTGAACAGATCTACCAGAGACCCAATAAATCAGAGATAGAACCTCTGTCTGATGGAACTCTTAGCTTGTTAAAAATGAACAGAGCAACCACAAAAAATGCCAGCAGAGACATGAAGCGTCTACAGAATCATTCTCCACGAACCTTTGGAGTCCTGAAGACGTGGTTTTAAGGTTCAGGTTGGAAACGGTTCGGCTCTGGCCTCGGGGATCAATAACTTCTGGTTCTGAAAAGGTTCAAAGGACTGTTTGAGTTTCTGTCTTAATAATAGTAATAATAATAATATTAATAAATATTGTTTCTGTATTAATCAGTAAAGATAAACTCTGACTCCTCCAACAGAACTTAATCTCTCCTCCGGTTTTTAAGCTTTACATTGATGAAGACATTTCCTGGGAATCCGTCCAGCGGTTAAATCAGCAGATTAACTCTTCTGGAAACTGGATCTTAAGTCCTGTTCAGACCTGATACTGGAGCTTCCTGGTAACTGCTGCTGGTTTTCTGTTTCCAGGTGGCTCTGCTCCATGTTGGGGATGTTCATCGTCGGCGTCAGTCTGCTGTGTGTGAGTACTCATCCATTCATCTGAACATTATTCCATTGATCCACCATCAATTCATCCATCGATCCATCATGAATTAATCCATCGATCCAACATGAATTCATCCATTGATCCACCATGAATTCATCCATTGATCCATCATGAATTCATCCATTGATCCATCATGGATTCATCCATTGATCCATCGTGGATTCATCCATTGATCCATCGTGGATTCATCCACTGATCCACCGTGGATTCATCCATCGATCCACCATGGATTCATCCATCGATCCATCATTGATTCATCCATCGATCCACCATGGATTCATCCATCGATCCATCATTGATTCATCCATCGATCCACCATGGATTCATCCATTGATCCATCATGGATTCATCCACTGATCCACCATGGATTCATCCACTGATCCACCATGGATTCATCCACTGATCCACCATGGATTCATCCACTGATCCATCATGGATTCATCCATTGATCCATCATGGATTCATCCACTGATCCACCATGGATTCATCCACTGAGCCACCATGGATTCATCCATCGATCCACCATGGATTCATCCACTGATCCACCATGGATTCATCCACTGATCCATCATGGATTCATCCATTGATCCATCATGGATTCATCCACTGATCCACCATGGATTCATCCACTGATCCACCGTGGATTCATCCATCGATGCACCATGGATTCATCCATCGATCCATCATTGATTCATCCATCGATCCATCATTGATTCATCCATCGATCCACCATGGATTCATCCATCGATCCATCATTGATTCATCCATCGATCCATCATGGATTCATCAATTGATCCAACATGGATTCATCCACTGATCCACCATGGATTCATCCACTGATCCACCATGGATTCATCCACTGATCCATCATGGATTCATCCATTGATCCATCATGGATTCATCCACTGATCCACCATGGATTCATCCACTGATCCACCATTGATTCATCCATCGATCCACCATGGATTCATCCATCGATCCATCATTGATTCATCCATCGATCCACCATGGATTCATCCATCGATCCATCATGGATTCATCCACTGATCCATCATGGATTCATCCATTGATCCATCATGGATTCATCCACTGATCCACCATGGATTCATCCACTGATCCACCATGGATTCATCCATCGATCCATCATTGATTCATCCATCGATCCACCATGGATTCATCCATCGATCCATCATGGATTCATCCACTGATCCATCATTGATTCATCCATCGATCCACCATGGATTCATCCATCGATCCATCATGGATTCATCCACTGATCCATCATGGATTCATCCATTGATCCACCATGGATTCATCCATTGATCCACCATGGATTCATCCACTGATCCATCATGGATTCATCCATTGATCCACCATGGATTCATCCATTGATCCACCATGGATTCATCCACTGATCCACCATGGATTCATCCATTGATCCACCATGGATTCATCCACTGATCCATCATGGATTCATCCAGCAGTGTTCTGATAAATGTGGACAACTAAGCCTTTGATTTTTACTTTCCTTAAATTAATTTGCTCACAAATGTTTTATTTATTAGCATTTTAAATTCACATTTTAACAGCAGTGACATGTGTTTTTGTTTGTGTTTATGTTTGTGTGTTTGTGTATATTTGTTTATGTTTGTAGGTTCCTTTTGCCACCAGCATCTACGGTCTAATTGGACCAAACGGAGGTCTGGGCTTCGCTATCGGTGACTATCATACATTTTCATTTATTTTTAGTTTTCAAACATCAAAGTTCTTCGACATCATTAAACAATAATTAAACATAATTAACTCAGACGTTTGGTTTGATTATGTTTGATCCTGGAAGAGAAACTATATTATTTCTATCTATCAATCAGTTTAATGTTTACATTTTTAATTTCTTTAGTTTCTTCTGTTGTGCTGAAACAAACAAATTTATTGACTGTCAGACTGAATCTTCACAGTTCATGTCAGAGATTTTTTTTTAAACTTCTGTTAAGTTCATTGGTACCCTTCAAAATCTTCATCTTCTGCTCCAGATAGTTTTTAAAGTTGTTCTGTTGCTTAATGTTTTACAGAAGTTCAATGAATTACAGTACAGACATTTTCTACCTGAAAAAAAAATATTTTAAAAAATGAATCTGCTCTGTTCTGGTTTTTTTCACAGATTTCACTACATTAAGTTTCAAAGCTGAAAAAAGGCACTTAGTTAAAATTCCTACTTTTACTGGAGCATTAATATTCTTTGCAGACTTTTATAGATCAAATTCAGCATAGTAAATTTTGAACATTTTTTTCATATAACTGCCTTAAATAGTAACATTTTCCAAAAAGATTCTATGACTTTTAGAATAATTCTTTTTTGGAGGAGGTAGCACTAAAATATTTTTAACTCTGAAGCTTCAATAAGATCTGTCACTGAAACTAATAAATTATGGATAAAACCAAACTATATTCATATGACAGAGACTCAAGATTTAGTTTAATATTAATTATTGAAAGATTCTTTGTTCAGACAATAAATTATTATTAATTTGATGAGTGTGAAACTGTTTGCTTGTCTATAAGCGATCATGATGTTCACGGATTTAAACTCAATTCAGTGGAAAATAGGAAATTTATTCATAAAGAAACATTTGGAGCAGAACTTTAGGAGGAACTTTAAGTTTTCACTCGAGTTTCTTGACCTGACGTGAACTTGAAGGATTTGTTGAAAGATGAGCCTCATCATGTTGTTGTGTTACCGTGGTGACAGCCGTGTTGTGGTTCTTCAGGTATGGTGGACTCCTCTATGATGGCCATCATGGGTTACCTGGTCGACATCCGCCACGCCTCCGTCTACGGCAGCGTCTACGCCATTGCCGACGTGGCGCTGTGTATGGGCTTCGCTATTGGTAACGGACTACATCATTGATCTGTCATCTCCAGATAAAGACACCAGGAGTTCTGTGAGCAGATCCATCATCTTCAGGAAGTGACTGGTGTTTGTGTTGTTCCAGGACCGTCCACGGGGGGTGCTCTGGTGCAGGCGGTGGGTTTTCCCTGCCTCATGGTGTTTATCGGAGTCATCAACATCCTGTACGCTCCTCTCTGCTTCCTGTTGCGGAACCCTGAAGTCCGAGAGGAGAAAATGGTAAATATACATCTGGAAACATCAGGAGACGTTATTAAGTCTGTTCTAGCTAACTGGTAGTGACACTGGAGCTAGCTAACTATCTCCAGTGTCACTAGCTAACTAGTAGCTAGTGACACATAGCTGACTAGTAGTGAACAGGTGACATGTAGCTAGCTGCTGTTTGCCAACTGCACTAAAGACAGAAGTACTGCTGTCGTGTATAGTCTACAGCAGCAGTGAGTACATTCCTGTGTACTATCACTTAAATCCTCACTCTCAATATTTGTACTATTTCTAAGTACAACAGCAGAATATTTACTCTGATGAAGAATTAAAAACAAATCCAGTACGAAAACTAAACTAAACATTAAGGCTCCAAAATCTGACTGATGAACATGGTTCTAAAATGAGCTGAGAACAGCAGAGTGCTATAGAAGGAGTCATAGTAGCACTAATCAGGAGGTCTAGAAGGAGTCATAGTTCCACTAATCAGGAGGTCTAGAAGGAGTCATAGTAGCACTAATCAGGAGGTCTAGAAGGAGTCATAGTTCCACTAATCAGGAGGTCTAGAAGGAGTCATAGTTCCACTAATCAGGAGGTCTAGAAGTGGTGGTCCTCCTGGTAATGCTGTTTGATGTTGGAGAACATTCTTTGGTCAGATGAAGATCAATGAGTTGGACTCAGATGGAGTCCAGATGTTTGGTGAGAACCTGACCAGGACTACCACAGTGGATGGATGGTCCTGACAGTGAAGCATGGAGGTGGAGGTGTGATGATCTGGGGCTGTAGAAATGAGTGGATTCTCCATGCTGAGGAGGACTGAGTCTCACCAGAAATAAAGCAGGACATACAAAGGACTGAAGTAGTAGTTTGTACTTTGACATCAAAGAGGATACTCTGCTATTAGAAGTAATCTGATTACTGATCATTGACATTTAAGTGATATACTCAGGGTTCCTGCTGCTGTTCGCTGGTCTAACAAACCAACTGTAGATTCAGAAGACAGCAGCGTTACTGAGGAGTGTTACCAGTTAATGTAGTAAAGCTTCTGACCAACATCCAGACCAGGAGAGGTGACCTGGTTTTAATCTAGTCCTAAATAAGAATAACAATAATAATAAATATACTTATAATAATATAATAAAGAGAACAGCTGCAGCTGGAAGGAGCTGCTGAGATTTAAATCCTGTCCTTTATGAGATATAATGAGGAAAACAACAAACAAAGCAGAAACAGTGGATGTACTTCTGATCCTCTTCCTGTCACCTCTGAAACCTGAGAGCCTCTGTGTGCTGATTGGTCGGCTCAGTGAAAACAGATGATGTCATTGGACTTACCTGGAAAGGTTTAAATCAGCTGCAGGTCTGAACAGGAAGCAGGAAGAGTGTGTGTGTGTGTGTGTGTGTGTGTGTGTGTGTGTGTGTGTGTGTGTGTGTGTGTGTGTGTGTGTGTGTGTGTGTGTGTGTGTGTGTGTGTGTGTGTGTGTGTGTGTGGAGTCATTACGCAGCGATTAGACTGATCACAGATCAAAGGCTGTTGCCTTCAAAGATGCAGAGGAAACATTTCTGCTTAATACTCCATCATTACACACACATTACAGACAAGGAAACAATATTTTTTGGTGCTATAAATGAAGACAACAGGAGGATTAACCTCAGATCATTTCCTCTCTTATTTCTCATCATGTCACTGATCCAGAATCTGTAATGTCGGACAAACAGATCGATCATTTCTGATTATTGCTTGAATTTTAACCTCCAGAACTCTGCTTGGATCAAACGATCTTTCAGCACTTCAGTTTTCATAGTTCAACTTGTCCCACCTGCTCAGTCAGATCTGAAAATGAAACTAAAATAACTTCACTCATTTCTGTGTCCCAGTATTTCATATTCATCTATTTTATGAGTTCAGTTTTCTATTATTGGGACCTGCAGCTGCTTACGGTTCAGAAAACATCACGGGTTCACCTCTGATTACAGGTTTGGCCGTTAATGTGCTCAAAGATGGAACTCCAGATCCTGAATCAGTGACGTGATGAGAAATAAGAGATAAAACTTCAGGTTTTTATCTTTAATAGTTCCTCAGATGTCGCTCAAACTGACTCAGATTTAATGAGAATAAAATCTGTTGAACCTGATCTTAGAATAAATGTTCTGATGGAAAGTATTCACAGATGTCTTCTTATATAATCCACATTTATACTAAAATAAGTGACATGAACTGAGAAAAGACAGTGTTGGTGAAGCCTGTTAAACATGTTGATCCAGGTGGTGTAGAATAAATAAATAATATCTTAATAAATGTTGTGTGTTTCAGGCGATCATCGACCAGGAGTGTGTGATGCACAGGAAAAGCTACAACACACACAAGGAGAGTCGAGAGTTTCCTCTGAGCGACTACAGCGAAGAAGAAGAAACAGAGGAATGATACACAAACATATGCACACGTATACACACAAACATGCACACACACATAGATACACACATAGATGCGCACACATACATACGTGTCCATGTTGTCTCCGTGTTTTTCTGCACACGTGTTCTCTGTAATGTTCACTATTAGATAATAAACCGGTTCCACTGCAGGACGCCTCGTTAACTACAGCTGGTGGTTTGCTAAGCCCCGCCCCTCCTGTCTAATTATCTTCATACTAACTGGTGTTCACCAATTATATTATTACAACAGAATCATCTTGACATCAAACATCAACCAGGATGGAGATCTCTGAGATGTTAGAGGATTCCAAAGAGCATCACCTCACAGTCAGGACCATCCATCCACTGTGGTCCACCTGGTCAGGTTCTCACCAACATCTGGACTCCATCTGAGCCCAACTAGTTCATCTCCATCTGACCAAAGATGAGCTCTGATTAGAGGAACTATGACTCCTTCTAGACCTCCTGATTAGTGCTACTGTGGAGCTAATGACATGCTAACTCTCCCTGTAGGCAGAATGCTGGTTAGCCTTACATGCTAACATTAACAGATTAACACATCAGACATTGTTGCTCTGGTGTGTGTTTGTTTTGTAAACACACTATCAGGGTTTAGTTTAGTAAACAACCAGCTGCTGTTCATGAGAATAAAGTTATTTTTGTAGTGAATAAATTCTCCTCCAGTGGTCCGTCAGCGTTCTGACTCTACGTATCTAAGATGGTGGAACAGAGGATGTTCTGGTCCAAGTTGTTAAGTTTAGAGTTTGTTTCGTTATTTAAAGGGACGTGACGTTAAGTAAAGAGATTTAATGTGAGTTTATTTTAAACAAGTGTTGATGTGAACCTGACCTGTAACCATTAAAACCTGCTTCACCTGGACTCACCTGTTCACCTGTGTGTGTGTGTGTGTGTGTGTGTGTGTGTGTGTGTGTGTGTGTGTGTGTGTGTGTGTGTGTGTGTGTGTGTGTGTGTGTGTGTGTGTGTGTGTGTGTTCATGCTTATTATCTGCTCTTTAATTTCCTGTCAGGAGGAAAAGTAAAAGGGAGGCGGATGAATCAGAGACACAGTTTTTCTTCCATAAAGACTTGTTTCTCAAACACAATGATTATTTTTAATGTTAGCATTAATGTTAGCTCTGGAGCAAACCTGAGTTAGATCACAGGAAGCTCAGGTCTGTTTATTAATTCTGACTCAGTGAACATTCTGGAGGTTTTGGATGTAAAGTAAAAAGAATCCTGAGCTAAACTCAACTAACCTACACTCTGAGGTAGTTTAAACTGTGGGTAACTCTGTGAGTTTAGCTGATAATCCAGGTTAGTTTAGCTGATAATGCAGGTTAGTTAAGCTGATAATCCAGGTTTATCTCAGTTAGCCTGACTTACTTAAATTTAATTTTAGTTTCATAAGTTCAACACAGTTCAAGCTCACGTTGGAAACTGGTGCTGGGAAGCTAACCTGGTCTAGGACAGGCTAACTGTCTGCTAAATGACTGTCACACTAGCTGTCAGGCTAACCATCAAGCTAGGCTAATCAGGCTAACAGTCAAGCTAAATATCAGGCAGATTGTAAGGTTAACCATCAAGCTAGCTGTGATTCTACCTGTTCAGCTAAGCTTCATGCTTATCATCAGGTTAGCTGTCAGGCTAACTTTCAGGCTTAATGTATGGTTAACTATAAACATATGGAAAATGAGAAAAAAGGTCAAATGTCCTGGAAACGGTTAACTTATCCTGGAAAAATATTTATCCTCCCCCTATCAATGCAAACGTTTTAAAAGTTATGTGCATGCATGTCTGTTGTCACCTTATCTTCTGGGCAACATTACGGCATATTAAATACAGCTGGTACGGAAAGTATTCAGACCCCTTGAAATGTTTCTCTCTCTGTGTCATTGCAGCCATTTGCCAAAATCAAAAAAGTTCATTTTATTTCTCATTAATGTACACTCAGCACCCCATCTTGACAGAAAAAAAATCCAGAAAGTAGAAATTTTTGCAAATTTATTAAAAAAGAAAAACTGAACCATCACATGGTCAGAAGTATTCAGACCCTTTGCAGCGACATTCATATTTAACTCACATGCTGTCCATTTCTTCTGATCCTCCTCCAGATGGTTCTGCTTCTTTATTGGAGTCCAGCTGTGTTTAATTAAACTGATTGGACTTGATTAGGAAAGACACACACCTGTCTATAGAAGACCTTACAGCTCACAGTGCATGTCAGAGCAAATGAGAATCATGAGGTGGAAGGAACTGCCCAAGGAGCTCAGAGACAGAATTGTGGCACAGATCTGGACAAGGTTACAAAAGAATTTCTGCAGCACTCAAGGTTCCTCAGAGCACAGTGGCCTCCATAATCCTCAAATGGAAGAAGTTTGGGACGAGCACAACTCTTCCTAGACCTGGCCGTCCAGCCAAACTGAGCAATGGTGGGAGAAGAGCCTTGGTGAGAGAGGTAAAGAAGAACCCAAAGATCACTGTGGCTGAGCTCCAGAGATGCAGTCGGGAGATAGGAGAATCAAATTATGACTTCCATATCGGTCGAGGCCCAGGTTAACAACGACCGCCATCGGTGCTGTCGACCTACAGGGTGCCGGTGGAAAATGGACGACTGTTGGTCGAAGAAGGAGGGGAGGAAGGTGTGTTCATAGGAAGAGAGAGAAGAGGAACACCAAGAGTCCAGGACTGAGAGTAGGGACTTTGAATGTTGGAACTATGACAGGAAAAGGTAGAGAGCTGGTTGACATGATGCAGAGGAGGAAGGTGGACATACTGTGTGTCCAGGAGACCAGGTGGAAAGGTAGTAAAGCTAGAAGTTTAGGAGCAGGGTTCAAGTTGTTCTATCATGGTGTCGATAGGAAGAGAAATGGAGGAGGAGTTATCTTGAAGGAGGAGTTTGTTAGGAATGTCCTGGAGGTAAAAAGAGTGTCAGATCGAGTGATGAGCCTGAAGCTAGAAATCAAGAGAGACAGAGATGGGAAAGACGTGCAGCAGGTTAGGGTGATAAAGGATAAGGATGGAAGTGTGTTGACAGGTGCCAATAGTGTGATGGGAAGATGGAAAGAGTACTTTGAAGAGTTGATGAATGAGGAAAATGAGAGAGAACGAAGAGTAGAAGAGGTGACTGTTGTGGACCAGGAAGTAGCAAAGATTAGTAAGGATGAAGTGAGGAGGGCATTGAAGAGGATGAAGAGTGGAAAGGCACTTGGTCCTGATGATATACCTGTGGAGGTATGGAAGTGTCTCGGAGAGGTAGCAGTAGAGTTTCTGACTGGGTTGTTCAACAGGATCTTAGATAGTGAGAAGATGCCCGAAGAATGGAGGAGAAGTGTGCTGGTGCCCATCTTTAAGAACAAGGGAGATGTGCAGAGTTGTGGCAACTACAGAGGAATAAAGCTGATGAGCCACACGATGAAGCTATGGGAAAGAGTAGTTGAAGCTAGACTAAGGGCAGAGGTGAACATCTGTGAGCAGCAGTATGGTTTCATGCCAAGAAAGAGTACAACAGATGCAATATTTGCTTTGAGGATGTTGATAGAGAAGTACAGAGAAGGTCAGAAGGAGCTGCATTGTGTCTTTGTAGATCTGGAGAAAGCTTCTGACAGGGTGCCCAGAGAGGAACTGTGGTTTTGTTTGAGGAAGTCTGGAGTGACAGAGAAGTATGTTAGAGTGGTGCAGGATATGTATGAGGACTGTAAGACAGTGGTGAGGTGTGCTGTAGGAGTAACAGAGGAGTTCAAGGTGGAGGTGGGAGTACATCAGGGATCAGCTCTGAGCCCCTTCTTGTTTGCTATGGTGATGGACAGGATGACAGACGAGGTTAGACAGGAGTCTCCATGGACTATGATGTTTGCAGATGACATTGTGATCTGTAGTGAGAGCAGAGAACAGGTGGAGGAGAAGCTAGAGGCATGGAGGTTTGCCCTGGAAAGGAGAGGAATGAAGGTTAGCCGCAGCAAGACGGAGTATCTGTGTGTGAATGAGAGGGACCCAAGTGGAAGAGTGAGGTTACAGGGAGAAGAGATCAAGAAGGTGGAGGATTTTAAGTACTTAGGGTCAACAGTCCAGAGCAATGGAGAGTGTGGAAAAGAGGTGAAGAAGCGTGTACAGGCAGGCTGGAACGGCTGGAGAAAAGTGTCAGGTGTGATGTGTGATAGAAGAGTTTCAGCTAAAATGAAAGGAAAGGTTTACAAAACTGTGGTGAGACCAGCCATGTTGTTTGGTCTGGAGACAGTGTCCCTGAGGAAAAGACAGGAGGCAGAGCTGGAGGTAGCAGAACTGAAGATGCTGAGGTTCTCTTTGGGAGTGACCAGGATGGATAGGATCAGGAATGAGGACATCAGAGGGACAGCACATGTTAGAGGCTTTGGAGATAAAGTCAGAGAGGCCAGACTGAGATGGTTCAGACATGTCCAGAGGAGAGAGAGTGAATATATTGGTAGAAGGATGCTGAGTTTCCCACTGCCAGGCAGGAGGCCTAGAGGAAGACCAAAGAGGAGGTTTATGGATGTGGTTAAAGAGGACATGAAGGTAGTTGGTGTGAGAGAAGAGGATGCAGCAGACAGGGTTAGATGGAGGCAATTGATTCACTGTGGAGACCCCTGAAGGGAAAAGAAGAAAGAAGAAGAAGAAGAAGATAGGAGAAAGTTCCAGAAGAAAGTTTCTGGATTTTTTTTTTAGATTATATCTCTCACAGTGGACATGCACCTACAATGAAAATTCAGACCCCTCCATGATTTCTAAGTGGGAGAACTTGCAAAATCGCCGGGTGTTCAAATACTTCTTGTACCCACTGTAGAGGAGTTTGTTTCCATCATGATGTCACACATGCTGGTGCCGAGGTCGGGAAAACTAGCTAACAGCAGCTAAGACAAAGAATGACATTGATTTGTTTTATATTGACTGCTTTGCACTGCAGGATAACATTTTATTTTGATATCTTAGTTATATTTATGATTTGCTTGGGTGTTTTGGCAGCGATTTTAATTATGTTTGACAAATGCAGGTGGCAGATGTGTAAAAAGTCTGAGTTGTGCAGTAAACTGACATGAAACAAAGAAAATAGTTTTTCAGTGATTTGTTGAAAATATACAAATATTTATAAATGAATTGCACCAGAGTAACTCCAGTTCGTCATGCTAGTGAAGGACTCTCATCTGTGGCTGTGTTTGCATTATTCTGTGATATATTTGTCAGAATCAGAATTATTTTTCATGGATAAATTACAGCCATAGGTGCACATCAAATGTCTGAGTAATAAATATAGAAACAAGTTACAGCTGTAGTAAAGAACACCTCCAAAGAATGAGGGGACGGGAATGTTTTGGTGTATGATGGATAACGGCTGGAAAAGTCCTGGAAGATAGTTTCAGAGAGAGAGTGGGAACCCTGAATCTGATCGGTCCTTTATAGCAAAGAAAACGCGTATTTTTCATGTTAAACACGGTTTGATGTGAAATGATGAACATTTAGCGGTGTGAGTGCTGATTACATCCTCTGACTGCAGCTTCAAACACAAACGGCTTCAAAACGTTTCCTCCTGCTTTGAAACCTGAACAAACGGCGTCGCTTCAAAGCCGCCGTTTCTGCTCTGATGTGGCTTTTTTCTGAGTAAACGGCTCGGAAACGCTGAAGCTGATTTATGGCTGATACGAGAAGTTTAAAACACGTCTGCTGGCTTTTAATCTGCTGCTAATGTCGCCGCTAACAGCACAAACCAGACGAGTTCCAGCAGCTTCCTGCAGCGTCCGTGTTCTTCTGGTTTGGATTTCTGTACATTTCTCAGGTTTCTGGTGTTTGCTTCCAGCTCCAGGTCGACCTGCTCACATCTTCCTGAACTCTGACGGTTTTATACCGGATCAGTAACAGGAACTGGTTCTGATTGGAGCTCTGAAATGTGTTAGAACCAAGAAAGAAAAAAGAAAAAGTAATCAAAGGTTCTAGAAGAAAATAATAACCAAACTTAGGGATCACCCAGACAGTTTCCTGTTTTCTGTGAACCTTTCAAAAATAAGGACCTTCTGAAGTGACCCCCAATAAAGTTCTGAACATGATTTAAAGTTGCTCTAGAATGATTTAAAGTTGTTCTATATTAGTTGAAGTTGCTCAAAAATGAATTAAGTTGCTCTATGTGATGTTTTAGTTGCTCTATATTATTTAAACTTGGGCCTCTGTACCTCCATATAGATTTTCCATTAAAAATCATTTCAGTTTTAGCTGTTTTTCTAACTTCATGTCGTCAGTTTTTATTTTAATTTGACTCATTAAAGGCGTTATTTTAGTCTTTAGTTTTTAAAACAATAAAATATTGAAGCGGATGGAGGAAGTTCACCAGGAGACGAAGCATCAGAACTTCTGAAGGATTTATTGATGGAGGGCCATGAAAATAAACACAACAACAAAAACAAACAAGAACCCAGAGAGACAAGTTTTTATTGTTCTGCTTGTTTGAACGCGTTAATTTGTTAGTTTGTGTAGAAAAGTTTAGATTTTCCCAGCCCGCCAGCAGAAGGAATGAACTCATTTCTGTGATTTATTCACCATTTACTGTTTATTCTGTGATGTGCAGCGAAAACCTAATAAATGATCTGAAAGCTGAAGTATTTTCTCTTTCTGAGGTCCAGGTTTTGATGCAGAAGAATCACAATAAAGAAATTAAAGAGCAAAATTAGGAAAATGAATGATGTTTAATCAAATAAAACAATAAAAAATAAAAATAAACACCATGAATATTTAAAATGAGTCCAGATTTAATTATTCTGCTGGTTGTTTCAGGTATAATAATATATGCTGTGTGTGTGTGTGTGTGTGTGTGTGTGTGTGTGTGTGTGTGTGTGTGTGTGTGTGTGTGTGTGTGTGTGTGTGTGTGTGTGTGTGTGTGTGTGAGAGATCCCTGAACCGTTTTCTCCTGTTTACATTTGAATAATTTTATTGATTTTTTTCTGAGTGTTTCGGAGGTCGGAACCTTTCTCATGGAGTTTGTATCCAGCCGGAGGTTTTATCTGAGCGTACCGTCCGTCCCGCTGAACGTTCCGGAGGCTTCAGTCAAACGTTGAGAGAAAATTTACCGAAAACATAAATAAAAATCTGGAGAAGACGCTTCAGGTGAGTTTATGAAGCAAGACTTTTATTTTCAGGCTTTTTTGCTGCTTCCGGTTTTGTTTCTGTCGTTTCAACTGTGAACTCATGTCAGACATCAGGTTCTAGATGAAACAGGGGCTTCAGGAGAAACCAGCTGAAGAAACTGGTGTGAAGCAATCCAGCTCCGCCGAGAAAGGTGTGAAGTGAGCAAGCGCTCGTTTTTAGGGGAGCCTGTCTATACTTGACATTACGGTAATATAGAACTGCGGGAAATCTCCTAGTTTCCACAGACTCATTCCACCTCAGTCTTGTAGTAAACCACCCCAGGAAGACCCCCACTCAATTTGGGATCGGTTTGATTTCAGATTTCTTGAAGAATCCTTTCTAAGTCAAACAAACCATTAACCATAACTTTTATTGGTTCTATTTCTTGTCAGTCCTTACATCAAAAACAAATAAAATCTTCAACATCTTCAGTCGGTTCCCAATGACTTCTTAGAGTCTTATTCTTTACAATAATGATTAAAAATATTTAGAATGTGAATCAAATGTAATTACAATGTAAAATGTAAAACACTTACATAAATTAGGATTTGCCTCCATAATGAAATACTAACACATTAAAAAGATACAGAGACTTGATGACAGCACAACACACACATCCTGTTTCAGACCCTCCATGTCCAAGCATTGTTCATGGAACCACCTTTCACATGCATCACATTGGACCTATGAAATGAGGTTAGTAAATTAAATTAGATTGTATATCATGCCTGAGGTTCTTCAATGACCTGATAATCGTCACTTCCATACTGGTCTATCCATTAACAGTT
Organism: Acanthochromis polyacanthus; assembly: GCF_021347895.1. NCBI lineage: Eukaryota > Metazoa > Chordata > Actinopteri > Pomacentridae > Acanthochromis > Acanthochromis polyacanthus. The sequence goes on along the minus strand of NC_067119.1, from coordinate 1,250,136 downwards.
AAATATTATGGTTACAGCACTTTCTTGCGATATGTGTCTTTTTTTGTCATCTCAAATCGTGAAGTCATGCATTCAAAATGTACTTCTGTGGAAAACGCACCCAGTTTGTTACTGAGGGCCCAGCACCTGGAGGCTTCACCAAAGAGCACATTGCACAGCTGTTGGCTATGTCCAGAACTGAATTAAAAAAATATCCAATAAAATAGTCTAAACTTATAATATGCATATTCTTTAGACCATTATTACATTATTGTAATCATGTAATGATCAATATAAAAAATCTGAATGACTATACTATGCTGAAATTTGGGTGGGGGTCTTCCTGTAGAGGTCCAGTACAGGACTGTGTTAGCCTAGCCATGCTACACCCATGTTTCTGACGGCACAAGGGGAAGCTCGACAGGGAGGGAGGCGGGCTAAAAGGTTGTCTATCAAATCCCTCTGCAGCAATTGGGTAGGTATACAACCAATCAGCACAACGAATAGGCTGACGTAGTTCCTCGAGCACCGGCGGATTGTGGCTAAGTCCCATTAGCTTCCCAACCAGCGGAGCCAACTGGTATATTAAGGATTTGCCATATCCCGTCGGCATAAGTCCAAATACGTCTTTCTTCTCAATGAAACACTTCAGTGCCGTCCTTTGTTTATCTTTCAAGTTGAATTTTAGCTTCAAATCTTTAAGGGCTGTGGTCAAAGCCGAGTCAAAAGATAACTGTTTATTGTTTCCGGTTGTTTCTGTCAGAATCGTCACGCCTCTGTCGTCACTTAGTTACGCCCGCCTTCTGACTCTACACTTCATGGTGATTGGTCCGGCCAGTTTTAGGAGAATCCAGCCTCGAGCCTTATGGAGGGTAACTAGACCCACCCTGGCAGAGAATTAAATTCGTTGCCGTGGGTTGTCTAGCACGGCTAGGCTAGGACTGAGGTGGAATGAGTCTGTGGAAACTAGGAGATTTCCCGCAGTTCTATATTACCGTAATGTCAAGTATACACAGGCTCCCCTAAAAACGAGCGCTTGCTCACTTCACACCTTTCTCGGCGGAGCTGGATTGCTTCACACCAGTTTCTTCAGCTGGTTTCTCCTGTAGATGTTTTTATCTCCAGACTTCAGCAGCAGTTTGCAGGAAACCAGAACTTCGCTGAAGATAAACTTCTTCTAAAGTTCTACTCATGTGGACTCAGAGAAGCTCCGGAACCAAAACCAGGTCACATAAACGTTCAGAACTTCTCAGCTTCAGGAGAACTTCAGGTTCCTTAGACCAACACCAGAGACCTGCAGAACCGTTCTATGAACACCAGAACTGGTCCTCAGCCCGACCAACAAGGTTCTACAGACAGAACCTCTGCTGGATCTCCTGGTTCCTCCACTGTGTTCTGTTTCAGGAGTGTCTGGGTCAGAACCTTCAGAACTGTGGACAGAATCATCCAGTTCTCTGGAGAACAAACTGTGTTCTGGTCGTAGAGTTTATAGATCAGAACCTGCTTCATCTGGATCCATCAGAACCTTTTAGAAATTTACAGAACCTAGAGAACCTAGAGAACCTTACAGAACCGGTCTGAGAACGTCCACCACAGACGGAGAAGAACTGTGGTTCTCCAACTGGACCTTCCTGTAGTCAACATCTGAAAAACGGTAGAAGAAGAGGAGGGACTTCTTCATCATGAAGCTCCAGATTATTAGAACCTTCTAGAACCTTTTATATCCTCCAGAACTGAGTCCAGTTTTTCCTGAACATCACCAGAACCTGATTTTTATTCCTGAACGTTCTGAGGTTGTATTTCAGCTGATCGTCAGGTTATTGATCTAATCGGCTAATCAATCAGGTTATAGATCTAATCAGCTGATCATCAGGTTTTGATCTAATCAGCTGAGCATCAGGTTATTGATCTAATCGGCTGATCAATCAGTGACTGTTTCCTTCTTCTGTCCTCAGATGGAGCTCTCATCTCTACTTCATGACCTTCATCTCTCCTCCTCCTCCTCAGAGAAGCCCCGCCCCTCTGCTGATCTCCCTCCAATCACAGAGCTCCTTCCTCAGCTGCAGGAGAAGCTGATTGGTTCACCCTCTGACACCTGCTCCTTGATTGGTCGAGTGGAGCAGCTGTTCCAGGCCGCACATCCTTATTGGTTGTTCTCTCTGGGCTCTGCCAATCAGGAGGGAGAGTGGGCGGAGCTTCAGGCAGCATACTGCTCTGTAATCGGCGCTCTGATTGGCTGTGCTGCTCTGCCACTGTGTGATGACGACTGCAGCCCACTGAGCGCGGCGGCCTATCAGAGCGTCCCGATCCGTGCCTCCGCCGTAAGCTCCACCCTCACAGCGCTGATTGATAGCTGGGCCAGAGGGGGCGGGGCCAGAGGAGGTCTGCTGCTAGCCATAGCTCCACCGCTCTGCGTCTTCAGCGTCACACACTTCCAGGTGAGCTGCTGATCAAAAACCTGATCAGGTTATTGATGTGATTAACTGATGGACGAGATAGAAGGAAGCACCCTGAATTCGGAAGCTAGAGGGTGGCTAGGGTCGAACCGGACAAGATTTGACTTTTTTTCTTTTAAGGATCTAGTCTTGTGTAGGACAGAAATGTCGACTAACTGACATTTCTGTCCTACACAAGACTAGATCCTTAAAAATGGCAAATCTCGTCCGGTCCGACCTTAGCCACCCTCTAGCTTCCGAATTCAGGGTGCTTCCTTCTAGACGCAGGTTTCAAGTGCCTATATGTAGGACAGTTAGGTTCAAAAAATCATGGGTCCCATTGGCCTTCTTAACAAAGAACGGTTTTTAACGCCTTTATAAGGCAGTCCGCTCTGTGGTCATTTTAACTTTCCTTAGGTTTTTATTTATCTTATATTCTATTGCATTTAACTGATTGTTGTTATTGTTGTTTCTGTTGTGTATTTTATTGTTGTGCATCGCATTTATTGTGTTTTGTCTGTTGTTTGCTGCACCAAAAATTGCCCCGCGGGGACAATAAAGATTTCTTGACCTTGATCGGGTTATTGATCTGCTTCCTGTCCAGGATCAGCTGTGGACTAGCTCCACCTCCAGAGCTGCTGCTCGTCGCCTGCAGGAGGCGCTGCTGAGGGCGGGGCAGTGGAGAGACTCCGCCCACCTGCTGATGGGGGACCAGGAGAACCGAGGAATTCTGGGAAATGTTCTGGACATTCTGCAGCCTCAGCTGAGCAAGTAATACTTTAAAGTACAAAAAGACTTCATGAGATAAAGTCACCGTGTTTATACAGTATTTATAAATGACGTGTATATTTACTGTAGAAATAAATGTATATATGACACTAAAACGTCATTTAAAATTTCTCCAAATTGTCGTAGTTTAGCATGTCATCTTTAGCACTTAGCATAATGGAAATGTGCTACCATTTGGTGGGCTAAGCTGTGGAAAAGGTTCGGCTCTGGGAGCTGTGTGAAAATTAATAAACACAACGCACACAGGAATTTGTTACCGGTAATGTATTAAAAAAATAATAACAAAAAATACATCAAGCCAAAACAATGACCAAAATAATAGAACAAAACAATAAGAGAAAATCGGAGTGAGAATAAATGAATAAAATTCACCTGTAATTCAAGCAATTAAATCATAATTCAGCAGCTTCACTTTTACCAGTTAAAAGCGCCAGTGCTATGTTCAGTTCAACAGTTCTACATTCAGGTGAGCGTGGGTCCACTGTTGCCAGTGGTGTTAATCAAACAAGTCCATGAACAAATCCTAACAAATGAAACAAATCTAAGTCCTACCACACCACTGATGAAGGGATGAGGCTGTGAGGCTTGAGGCCTGCCAACAGTGGGGGGGTGAATCTAGCCAACTGTTTTCCAGCTCGTTCCAGGGTAGCTCTCCATCAAAGCAAATCCTCCATAGAAGCCTAACCTGTTCAGCAGACAGGCTTCATCATCTCAATCATCATCAGTCATCATGTTTTCCATTAGCTGCTCACCAACGTTCAGCACAGTATGGGTTCAGGTGGTGACATCCAGAGGCATGGCTCCAGTGGTGAAGGCCTGTTAGCATTAGCATGAACATTAGCATGATACTAAAAGCTTTTAACGTGCTTAGCCAGAGTTTGAACCCACTTCCTCCTTGATGGTATGGTTTCCAGAGATAAGTGGTGTGGAGTGATCCTGCTGTTCTAGTTACTGCTGTGTGTGACTGAATGAAGCTGATGTGCTTCAAACAAAGGAATGGGGTGGATTCCAGGTGGGAGAGAGACTGCTGGTGATTGGTTCAGGTGTTGTGACTGACAGAGAGGAGGTCCAGTATTATGGAAGTGACTGACTGTGACTGGCAGGTGTCCGTTCATGTTGGAATCTTGATGTCCAACAATGAACCATTACAGAGTGAGTGCTCCATCCTCCAAAATGGAACAAAAACGTCACAGTTTAGCATGCTGTCTGAAATGACACAAATGTATATATATGTGGTATTTCTATATAGTAAAGTAGTATTTCTTTGTACGTACTGTATATGTAGTAGTCGTAGTAGTATATGTGCATACTAAATGTAGTATTTGTATATACTATGTGCAGTATTTGTCCTCTGTGTGTTTCAGGGAGTCTCTCTTTCGCTGTGAATCGGTGAAGTTCGTGTTTTCCTGGACGCTGCTGCAGGTTCGTCTCCATGGCAACATCAGCCACGTTTAACTTCCCTCTGTTCTCCTGTTTGATCTGAATATTGATATTTGATCTGTGATGCAGGTGACTCGCCCCGCCCTCTCCCCCCTCCTGCCCCGCCTACTGCCCCCCTCCCTCCTCCTCAGCGACCATCACAGACCAGAGAACTGCATGATGGGAGTTCAGTGTCTGCACCACGTCGTCCTGCACACGGTATTTCAGCAGTAGATAGTACACTGATTCAGATGGTGATGATGATGATGGTGATGATGATGGTGATGATGGTGATGGTGGTGATGAGGATGATGGTGATGATGATGGTGATGATGAGGATGATGGTGATGATGATGATTATGGTGATGGTGATGATGATGGTGATGATGATGGTGATGATGGTGGTGATGAGGATGATGATGGTGGTGATGATGATGATGATGATGATGATGATGATGGTGGTGATGATGATGATGATGATGATGATGATGATGGTGGTGATGATGATGATGATGATGATGGTGATGGTGATGGTGATGGTGATGATGGTGATGATGATGATGATGATGATGGTGGTGATGAGGATGGTGGTGATGAGGATGATGATGGTGGTGATGATGATGATGATGATGATGATGGTGGTGATGAGGATGATGGTGATGGTTGATGATGATGATGATGGTGGTGATGAGGATGATGGTGGTGGTGATGATGGTGATGCATGATGGTGGTGATGATGATGATGGTGATGGTGATGATGGTGATGATGATGATGATGATGGTGGTGATGAGGATGATGGTGGTGGTGATGATGATGATGATGATGGTGGTGATGAGGATGATGGTGATGATGATGATGATGTGATGGTGATGATGGTGGTGGTGGTGGTGGTGGTGGTGATGATGGTGATGAGGATGATGGTGATGATGATGATGATGGTGATGGTGATGATGGTGATGATGATGGTGGTGATGAGGATGATGGTGGTGGTGATGATGGTGGTGGTGGTGGTGATGATGAGGATGATGGTGGTGATGAGGATGATGGTGATGATGATGATGGTGATGATGATGGTGGTGATGATGTGTTCAGGCGGCTGCAGATCTTCGTCAGTTCAACAGGTCAGAGGTTCTCTATCAGGCTCTGTTCAGACTCTTGTTCACCACTGAGGAGGCCGTCATCCAGGTAATGGAACATAAATAATAGAGTCGTGTGAAAATCTTACAGCAGACGTTCTCCTGTTGACCCCTCGGTTCTGTCTGGTTCTCCCTGGTCCTCAGCTGGTTCTGTCCTGCCTGCTGGACCTCCTGCTGGTCTTAGAAAAGCCCCCCGCCTCGCTGGCCCCCTCCCTCCCCCGCAGAAAGTCTTGTCGCCATGATGACGTGCTGCGACTGGTTCTGACCCACATGGAGGCAGAACACAAGGTGGCGCTGCGACGCGTTTATGCTGCCGCTCTGCCGCCGCTGGTCGACAGGTGAGTCCGATGGTTACCTGGTAACTTCCTGTTTCTGGGTTTAACTTCCTGTTTTTGTCTAAGATTCAGGTAAAAGTTTACATTAAACTAAATGAAGTGAATTAAAGAGAATAAAAGTTTGGCTGAAACTGTAATGAACTGATTAGATGGAAACCTGTTTTCTGTTTCATCTTCAAAATGTCTGCTTTGAAGCAGAACCGGATTAAGAAAGTTAAAGATCAGATTCTGTTAATAATAATACTAATGTTCACAATAATGTAGGTTTGGTCTAACAGCTGATCTGATTGGTCCGGGTCAGGGTGGGCGTGGCCATCTGCAGACACCTGAGGCGGGTGGAGCGAGTGGTTCTGGGATACCTGGAGATCAGAGACCCACCTGAGGAGACAAGCAGACTGAAGATCCTGGAAGTTCTGCAGAAGATCATCAGAAGCGCCTGGCCCAGGTAGCAACACACGCCTGTACAGATAAACACACATACCTACATGTATGTATATACACACACGTACAGGAAAAAGACTCTCTCTGTCTGACTCCAGGATGCAGAGGCGCAGCGCCTCGTTGCTGCGTTGTTTGTTGCGGCTGCTGGTTGACGTTTCTTCAGACTCTGAACTCAGTGACTCGACTCGACGTCAGCTGATGGATCAAACGTCCGTCTGCCTGCGGCTGCTGGATGCCTGTTGCCATGGAGACGTCCAGGTGAGTCATGATCAGCTGATTGACCTGCAGGAAGCTGCTAACCTTTTTGGATGTTTAAAATGTCTCAAAAATGTTTGTGTTTGTGTCTCAGCGGTGCCTCCTGCAGGTTGACAGCAGCTGCTGCAGTGCCGAGGTTCTCTGCTGCCTGGAGACGGTAACCACGACGACAGACCGGTGATGGAGGCGGACTGACGGAGCAGGTCAGAGCTTGATCTGATTGACAAACTAAAAGGAAACGATTTCAGTTTCACATTTTAGTCTGTGACTGAAGAACCGAAGCTGCAGCACAAAGTTCATTAAAGATCAACCTAATTAATAAGAATTATGATAATAATACATTTTGTTTGTTCGATGTGATTTTTGCTGCAAACTGAACATAAATCCAGAATCTAGGTAAAAATAAGAACAGTGTTTTCTGACTGTTGCCATTCAGATGTTTATTTATAGATTTTCAGATATTTATTAGTGTTTTATTAATGAATATTTGTTTGGCTCCTCCCACTGTGACCTCACACCAAACAGGAAGTGTTTCTGTTCCAGATCTGGTCCTCATGATGCTTCTGACCGGTCCAGCAGAGTCTCCAGCTGCTCCAGTTTCAGATCCACTAAACTTCCCTCCGTCTGCAGACGTCTGAGGTTCTGCTGCCGAGTCCACAGACTGGAGCGAAGACGAGCCTGAAGACAAACAGAACGTTAAAGTTCTACAGAACCGGGATCTGGTTTCTGTTGTTCTCACTTGAATGGTTCGACAGCTGAACCAGAACTGTGATGTTCCATTAAATTCCAGGTTGAGTGAACAGAGAACCAAGCTAACGATACAACGATGTCATAGTTCACCTGCTCTGTTAGCACGGCGGCTAGCTGTGAGCAGCTCCGTGGTTGTTCTGTTTCTTTTCTTCAGTTTCATGTTGCGTTCAGTTTGTGTTTCTGAGAAAAACTTTAGAAGAACCTAAAGAAGAACCCAACTGACAGAAAGTACATGGAACCAGAACCATCAGTGGAATTAAACATCTGGTTACCTGTCCAGGTGACATCCAACATGACCATTAGATGTTTGTATTTGTGACACCAACCATCAGTTAGCTGCTAACAGCTAGCCACCATGCTAACTGCACTAGTTAACATTCCATCAGAGGACAACCAGCGGAGCGGGTCAAAACTCAGCGGGTCACCAAAACTACACAAGAAGTGACATCACATATCAGATCATATTATGCAGAAGCTGCTGGAGGGTTAAAGGTTTAAATTAAAGGAGGCTAACAGTTTCCCCCCGCTTCCAGTCTTTGTGCTAAGCTAGGCTAACAATATGCTGCAGCATCATCATGTTGAAGTTTATGAGTTACTACTGTTTTATTCTGTAAAACAGTTGTGACTTTACAGCTCTGTTCTTTCCTAAGTTTGCTGTGAAAATAAACATAAAGCTGAATTTATCACCAGTGAATGTCTGATTTCATGTGGACAGATATTCGGTGAGTTAGTGAAATTCTAACCGTCAGCTGATCTTCTTGTTGTCTCAGTTTTTCTCTCTCCAGCTCCACCGTCCAGCTCTGCTCCTGAAAACCATAAAAAAAAACATTTATCGTTTAACGTCCTGAAACAGGTCGGGTTAAGCGGGCCACCCATGTACAGGGGCTGGTCTCCAATGCAGCGGCCCTTTGCTGCACGTCTTCCCTTCTTCTCTTCGTTTCCTGTCACTCTTCACTGCTACAATGAAAATAAAGGCAAAAAAGAAAATATTTTTTTTAAAAAACAGACATGCCATATGATGAAATAACGTAAAGTAGGCTGTGAAAAACACAGTAGAACACTTTTCTTTGAAAAAACAAATCATGAATTTTGTCAAAAAAAGCCATACTATACTATGTCGAAAAAAATGTAGCCGCAAGGGGACACAAGCCAGTGTCTTATTGTGCCGGTCCCAAGCCCGGGTAAATACAGAGGGTTGTGGCAGGAAGGGCATCTGACGTAAAACTTTGGCCAAATCAAACATGCGAATCAAATGTATGACTTCCATATCGGTCGAGGTCCAGGTTAACAACGACCGCCATCGGTGCTGTCGACCTACAGGGTGCAGATGGAAAATGGACGACTGTTGGTCGAAGAAGGAGGGGAGGAAGGTGTGTTCGTAGGAAGAGAGAGAAGAGGAACACCAAGAGTCAAGGACTGAGAGTAGGGACTTTGAATGTTGGAACTATGACAGGAAAAGGTAGAGAGCTGGTTGACATGATGCAGAGGAGGAAGATGGACATACTGTGTGTCCAGGAGACCAGGTGGAAAGGTAGTAAAGCTAGAAGTTTAGGAGCAGGGCTCAAGTTGTTCTATCATGGTGTAGATAAGAAGAGAAATGGAGTAGGAGTGTCATTTTTGTGCATTTTCGGACAAAAAATGACGTTTTTTTTGTCCAATTTGGGACGGCTTACTATACGATGATGTTTTTTGACCTTTTTAGGACGGCTTACTAAATGATGACGTATTTTTGGACAATATACTAAATTATGACATTTTTGATGATTTTCGGACGACATGCTAAACTGTGAGGTTTTTGGTGATTTTCAGACGACATACTAAATTATGGCGTTTTTGGTGTTTTTCAGACGACATACTAAACTATGACGTTTTTGGTGATTTTCGGACAACATACTAAACTATGACGTTTTTTCCATTTTCGGACGACATACTAAACTATGACGTTTTTGGTGATTTTCGGACGACATACTAAACTATGACGTTTTTTCCATTTTTGGACGACATACTAAACTACGACGTTTTTGGTGATTTTCGGACGACATACTGAACTATGACGTTTCTGATGATTTTCGGACAACATACTAAACTATGACGTTTTTGGTGATTTTCAGACGACATACTAAACTATGACGTTTTTTTCCATTTTCGGACGACATACTAAACTATGACGTTTTTGGTGATTTTCGGACGACATACTAAACTATGACGTTTTTTTCCATTTTCGGACGACATACTAAACTATGACGTTTTTGGTGATTTTCGGACGACATACTGAACTATGACGTTTCTGATGATTTTCGGACAACATACTAAACTATGACATTTTTGGTGATTTTCGGACGAAATACTAAATTATGGCGTTTTTGGTGTTTTTCAGACGACATACTAAACTATGACGTTTTTGGTGATTTTCGGACAACATACTAAACTATGACGTTTTTTTCCATTGTCGGACGACATACTAAACTATGACGTTTTTGGTGATTTTCAGACGACATACTAAACTATGACGTTTTTTTCCATTTTCGGACGACATACTAAACTATGACGTTTTTGGTGATTTTCGGACGACATACTGAACTATGACGTTTCTGATGATTTTCGGACAACATACTAAACTATGACATTTTTGGTGATTTTCGGACGAAATACTAAATTATGGCGTTTTTGGTGTTTTTCAGACGACATACTAAACTATGACGTTTTTGGTGATTTTCGGACAACATACTAAACTATGACGTTTTTTTCCATTTTCGGACGACATACTAAACTATGACGTTTTTGGTGATTTTCGGACAACATACTAAACTATGACGTTTTTTCCATTTTCGGACGACATACTAAACTATGACGTTTTTGGTGATTTTCGGACGACATACTAAACTATGACGTTTTTTTCCATTTTTGGACGACATACTAAACTATGACGTTTTTGGTGATTTTCGGACGACATACTGAACTATGACGTTTCTGATGATTTTCGGACAACATACTAAACTATGACGTTTTTGGTGATTTTCAGACGACATACTAAACTATGACGTTTTTTTCCATTTTCGGACGACATACTAAACTATGACGTTTTTGGTGATTTTCGGACGACATACTAAACTATGGCGTTTTTAGTGATTTTCAGACGACATACTAAACTATGACGTTTTTGGTGATTTTCGGACAACATACTAAACTATGACGTTTTTTTCCATTTTCGGACGACATACTAAACTATGACGTTTTTGGTGATTTTCGGACGACATGCTAAACTGTGAGGTTTTTGGTGATTTTCAGACGACATACTAAATTATGGCGTTTTTGGTGTTTTTCAGACGACATACTAAACTATGACGTTTTTGGTGATTTTCGGACAACATACTAAACTATGACGTTTTTTTCCATTTTCGGACGACATACTAAACTATGACGTTTTTGGTGATTTTCGGACGACATACTAAACTATGACGTTTTTTTCCATTTTTGGACGACATACTAAACTACGACGTTTTTGGTGATTTTCGGACGACATACTGAACTATGACGTTTCTGATGATTTTCGGACAACATACTAAACTATGACGTTTTTGGTGATTTTCAGACGACATACTAAACTATGACGTTTTTTTCCATTTTCGGACGACATACTAAACTATGACGTTTTTGGTGATTTTCGGACGACATACTAAACTATGACGTTTTTTTCCATTTTCGGACGACATACTAAACTATGACGTTTTTGGTGATTTTCGGACGACATACTGAACTATGACGTTTCTGATGATTTTCGGACAACATACTAAACTATGACGTTTTTGGTGATTTTCAGACGACATACTAAACTATGACGTTTTTTGTCCATTTTCGGACGACATACTAAACTACGACGTTTTTTTCCATTTTCGGACGACATACTAAACTATGACGTTTTTTTGCATTTTCGGACGACATACTAAACTATGACGTTTTTTTTCCATTTTCGGACGACATACTAAACTATGACGTTTTTTTCCATTTTCGGACGACATACTAAACTATGACATTTTTGGTGATTTTCGGACGACAGACTAAAGTATGACGTTTTTGGTGATTTTCGGAGGACATACTGAACGATGAAGTTTTTGGTGATTTTCGGACGACATACTAAACTATGACGTTTTTGGTGATTTTCGTCCGACATACTGAACTGTGATGTTTTTGGTGATTTTGGGATGACATGCTAAACTATGAAGTTTTTGACGATTTTTGGATGACATACTAAAGGATGACGTTTTATGTGATTTTCAGACGTCATACTAAATTATGACATTCTTGATCATTTTCGGACGATATCGTCAACTTTGACGTTTCTGATGATTTTCGGACGACATACTGAACTATGACGTTTCTGATGATTTTCGGACAACATACTAAACTATGACATTTTTGGTGATTTTCGGACGACATACTAAATTATGGCGTTTTTGGTGTTTTTCAGACGACATACTAAACTATGACGTTTTTGGTGATTTTCGGACAACATACTAAACTAAGACGTTTTTTTCCATTTTCGGACGACATACTAAACTATGACGTTTTTGGTGATTTTCGGACAACATACTAAACTATGACGTTTTTTCCATTTTCGGACGACATACTAAACTATGACGTTTTTGGTGATTTTCGGACAACATACTAAACTATGACGTTTTTTTCCATTTTCGGACGACATACTAAACTATGACGTTTTTGGTGATTTTCGGACGACATACTAAACTATGACGTTTTTTTCCATTTTTGGACGACATACTAAACTATGACGTTTTTGGTGATTTTCGGACGACATACTGAACTATGACGTTTCTGATGATTTTCGGACAACATACTAAACTATGACGTTTTTGGTGATTTTCAGACGACATACTAAACTATGACGTTTTTTTCCATTTTCGGACGACATACTAAACTATGACGTTTTTGGTGATTTTCGGACGACATACTAAACTATGACGTTTTTTTCCATTTTCGGACGACATACTAAACTATGACGTTTTTGGTGATTTTCGGACGACATACTGAACTATGACGTTTCTGATGATTTTCGGACAACATACTAAACTATGACGTTTTTGGTGATTTTCAGACGACATACTAAACTATGACGTTTTTTTCCATTTTCGGACGACATACTAAACTATGACGTTTTTGGTGATTTTCGGACGACATACTGAACTATGACGTTTCTGATGATTTTCGGACAACATACTAAACTATGACATTTTTGGTGATTTTCGGACGACAGACTAAAGTATGACGTTTTTGGTGATTTTCGGAGGACATACTGAACGATGAAGTTTTTGGTGATTTTCGGACGACATACTAAACTATGACGTTTTTGGTGATTTTCGTCCGACATACTGAACTGTGATGTTTTTGGTGATTTTGGGACGACATGCTAAACTATGAAGTTTTTGACGATTTTTGGATGACATACTAAAGGATGACGTTTTATGTGATTTTCAGACGTCATACTAAATTATGACATTCTTGATCATTTTCGGATGATATCGTCAACTATGACGTTTCTGATGATTTTCGGACGACATACTAAACTATGGCGTTTTTTGTCTATTTTCGGACGACATATTAAACTATGACGTTTTTTGTCCATTTTCGGACGACGTACTAAACTACGATGTTTTTGGTGATTTTCGGATGACATACTGAACTATGACGTTTTTTGTCCATTTTCGGACGACATACTAAACTATGACGTTTTTGGTGATTTTCGGACGACATACTGAACTATGACGTTTCTGATGATTTTCGGACAACATACTAAACTATGACATTTTTGGTGATTTTCGGACGACATACTAAACTATGACGTTTTTGATGATTTTCGGACGACATATTGAACTGACGTTTCTGATGATTTTCGGACGACATACTAAACTATGACGTTTTTGTCCATTTTTGGACGACATACTAAACTATGACGTTTTTTTCCATTTTCGGACGACATACTAAACTATGACGTTTTTGGTGATTTTCAGACGACATACTAAACTATGACGTTTTTGGTGATTTTCGGACGACATACTAAACTATGACGTTTTTTTCCATTTTCGGACGACATACTAAACGATGACGTTTTTGGTGATTTTCGGATGACATACTGAACTATGACGTTTCTGATGATTTTCGGACAACATACTAAACTATGACGTTTTTGTCCATTTTCGGACGACATATTAAACAATGACGTTTTTGTTCATTTTTGGACGACATACTAAACTATGACGTTTATGGTGATTTTCGGACGACATACTAAACTATGACGTTTTTTGTCCATTTTCGGACGACATACTAAACTATGACGTTTTTTTCCATTTTCGGACGACATACTAAACTATGACGTTTTTTTCCATTTTCGGACGACATACTAAACTATGACGTTTTTGGTGATTTTCGGACGACATACTGAACTATGACGTTTCTGATGATTTTCAGACGACATACTAAACTATGACGTTTTTTGTCCATTTTCGGACGACATACTAAACTATGACGTTTTTTTCCATTTTCGGACGACATACTAAACTATGACGTTTTTTTCCATTTTCGGACGACATACTAAACTATGACGTTTTTTTCCATTTTCGGACGACATACTAAACTATGACATTTTTGGTGATTTTCGGACGACAGACTAAAGTATGACGTTTTTGGTGATTTTCGGAGGACATACTGAACGATGAAGTTTTTGGTGATTTTCGGACGACATACTAAACTATGACGTTTTTGGTGATTTTCGGACGACATACTGAACTATGACGTTTCTGATGATTTTCGGACAACATACTAAACTATGACATTTTTGGTGATTTTCGGACGACAGACTAAAGTATGACGTTTTTGGTGATTTTCGGAGGACATACTGAACGATGAAGTTTTTGGTGATTTTCGGACGACATACTAAACTATGACGTTTTTGGTGATTTTCGTCCGACATACTGAACTGTGATGTTTTTGGTGATTTTGGGATGACATGCTAAACTATGAAGTTTTTGACGATTTTTGGATGACATACTAAAGGATGACGTTTTATGTGATTTTCAGACGTCATACTAAATTATGACATTCTTGATCATTTTCGGACGATATCGTCAACTATGACGTTTCTGATGATTTTCGGACGACATACTAAACTATGGCGTTTTTTGTCTATTTTCGGACGACATATTAAACTATGACGTTTTTTGTCCATTTTCGGACGACGTACTAAACTATGATGTTTTTGGTGATTTTCGGATGACATACTGAACTATGACGTTTCTGATGATTTACGGACGACATACTAAACTATGACGTTTTTTGTCCATTTTCGGACGACAAACTAAACTGACGTTTTTGGTGATTTTCGGATGACATACTGAACGATGAAGTTTTTGGTGATTTTCGGACGACATACTAAACTATGACGTTTTTTGTCCATTTTCGGACGACATACTAAACTATGACGTTTTTGGTGATTTTCGGACGACATACTGAACTATGACGTTTTTGATGATTTTTGGACGACATACTGAACTGTGATGTTTTCCGTGATTTTGGGATGACATGCTAAACTATGAAGTTTTTGACAATTTTTGGATGACATACTAAAGGATGACGTTTTATGTGATTTTCAGACGTCATACTAAATTATGACATTCTTGATCATTTTCGGACGATATCGTCAACTATGACGTTTCTGATGATTTTCGGACGACATACTAAACTATGGCGTTTTTTGTCTATTTTCGGACGACATATTAAACTATGACGTTTTTTGTCCATTTTCGGACGACGTACTGAACTGTGATGTTTTTGGTGATTTTGAGATGACATACTAAACTATGAAGTTATTGACAATTTTCGGACAACATACTAAATTATGGCGTTTTTGGTGTTTTTCAGACGACATACTAAACTATGACGTTTTTGGTGATTTTCAGACGACATACTAAACTATGACGTTTTTGGTGATTTTCGGACGACATACTAAACTATGACGTTTTTTGTCCATTTTTGGACGACATACAAAACTATGACGTTTTTTTCCATTTTCGGACGACATACTAAACTATGATGTTTTTGGTGATTTTCGGATGACATACTGAACTATGACGTTTCTGATGATTTACGGACGACATACTAAACTATGACGTTTTTTGTCCATTTTCGGACGACATACTAAACTATGACGTTTTTTGTCCATTTTCGGACGACATACTAAACTATGACGTTTTTTTCCATTTTCGGACGACATACTAAACTATGACGTTTTTTTCCATTTTCGGACGACATACTAAACTATGACGTTTTTGGTGATTTTCGGACGACATACTGAACTATGACGTTTCTGATGATTTTCAGACGACATACTAAACTATGACGTTTTTTGTCCATTTTCGGACGACATACTAAACTACGACGTTTTTTTCCATTTTCGGACGACATACTAAACTATGACGTTTTTTTGCATTTTCGGACGACATACTAAACTATGACGTTTTTTTTCCATTTTCGGACGACATACTAAACTATGACGTTTTTTTCCATTTTCGGACGACATACTAAACTATGACATTTTTGGTGATTTTCGGACGACAGACTAAAGTATGACGTTTTTGGTGATTTTCGGAGGACATACTGAACGATGAAGTTTTTGGTGATTTTCGGACGACATACTAAACTATGACGTTTTTGGTGATTTTCGTCCGACATACTGAACTGTGATGTTTTTGGTGATTTTGGGATGACATGCTAAACTATGAAGTTTTTGACGATTTTTGGATGACATACTAAAGGATGACGTTTTATGTGATTTTCAGACGTCATACTAAATTATGACATTCTTGATCATTTTCGGACGATATCGTCAACTATGACGTTTCTGATGATTTTCGGACGACATACTAAACTATGGCGTTTTTTGTCTATTTTCGGACGACATATTAAACTATGACGTTTTTTGTCCATTTTCGGACGACGTACTAAACTATGATGTTTTTGGTGATTTTCGGATGACATACTGAACTATGACGTTTCTGATGATTTACGGACGACATACTAAACTATGACTTTTTTGTCCATTTTCGGACGACAAACTAAACTGACGTTTTTGGTGATTTTCGGATGACATACTGAACGATGAAGTTTTTGGTGATTTTCGGACGACATACTAAACTATGACGTTTTTTGTCCATTTTCGGACGACATACTAAACTATGACGTTTTTGGTGATTTTCGGACGACATACTGAACTATGACGTTTTTGATGATTTTTGGACGACATACTAAACTACGACGTTTTTGGTGATTTTCGGACGACATACTGAACTATGACGTTTCTGATGATTTTCGGACAACATACTAAACTATGACGTTTTTGGTGATTTTCAGACGACATACTAAACTATGACGTTTTTTTCCATTTTCGGACGACATACTAAACTATGACGTTTTTGGTGATTTTCGGACGACATACTAAACTATGACGTTTTTTTCCATTTTCGGACGACATACTAAACTATGACGTTTTTGGTGATTTTCGGACGACATACTGAACTATGACGTTTCTGATGATTTTCGGACAACATACTAAACTATGACGTTTTTGGTGATTTTCAGACGACATACTAAACTATGACGTTTTTTTCCATTTTCGGACGACATACTAAACTATGACGTTTTTGGTGATTTTCGGACGACATACTGAACTATGACGTTTCTGATGATTTTCGGACAACATACTAAACTATGACATTTTTGGTGATTTTCGGACGACATACTAAATTATGGCGTTTTTGGTGTTTTTCAGACGACATACTAAACTATGACGTTTTTGGTGATTTTCGGACAACATACTAAACTATGACGTTTTTTTCCATTTTCGGACGACATACTAAACTATGACGTTTTTGGTGATTTTCGGACAACATACTAAACTATGACGTTTTTTTCCATTTTCGGACGACATACTAAACTATGACGTTTTTGGTGATTTTCGGACGACATACTAAACTATGACGTTTTTTTCCATTTTTGGACGACATACTAAACTATGACGTTTTTGGTGATTTTCGGACGACATACTGAACTATGACGTTTCTGATGATTTTCGGACAACATACTAAACTATGACGTTTTTGGTGATTTTCAGACGACATACTAAACTATGACGTTTTTTTCCATTTTCGGACGACATACTAAACTATGACGTTTTTGGTGATTTTCGGACGACATACTAAACTATGACGTTTTTTTCCATTTTCGGACGACATACTAAACTATGACGTTTTTGGTGATTTTCGGACGACATACTGAACTATGACGTTTCTGATGATTTTCGGACAACATACTAAACTATGACGTTTTTGGTGATTTTCAGACGACATACTAAACTATGACGTTTTTTTCCATTTTCGGACGACATACTAAACTATGACGTTTTTGGTGATTTTCGGACGACATACTGAACTATGACGTTTCTGATGATTTTCGGACAACATACTAAACTATGACATTTTTGGTGATTTTCGGACGACAGACTAAAGTATGACGTTTTTGGTGATTTTCGGAGGACATACTGAACGATGAAGTTTTTGGTGATTTTCGGACGACATACTAAACTATGACGTTTTTGGTGATTTTCGTCCGACATACTGAACTGTGATGTTTTTGGTGATTTTGGGACGACATGCTAAACTATGAAGTTTTTGACGATTTTTGGATGACATACTAAAGGATGACGTTTTATGTGATTTTCAGACGTCATACTAAATTATGACATTCTTGATCATTTTCGGATGATATCGTCAACTATGACGTTTCTGATGATTTTCGGACGACATACTAAACTATGGCGTTTTTTGTCTATTTTCGGACGACATATTAAACTATGACGTTTTTTGTCCATTTTCGGACGACGTACTAAACTACGATGTTTTTGGTGATTTTCGGATGACATACTGAACTATGACGTTTCTGATGATTTACGGACGACATACTAAACTATGACGTTTTTTGTCCATTTTCGGACGACATACTAAACTATGACGTTTTTGGTGATTTTCGGACGACATACTGAACTATGACGTTTCTGATGATTTTCGGACAACATACTAAACTATGACATTTTTGGTGATTTTCGGACGACATACTAAACTATGACGTTTTTGATGATTTTCGGACGACATATTGAACTGACGTTTCTGATGATTTTCGGACGACATACTAAACTATGACGTTTTTGTCCATTTTTGGACGACATACTAAACTATGACGTTTTTTTCCATTTTCGGACGACATACTAAACTATGACGTTTTTGGTGATTTTCAGACGACATACTAAACTATGACGTTTTTGGTGATTTTCGGACGACATACTAAACTATGACGTTTTTTTCCATTTTCGGACGACATACTAAACGATGATGTTTTTGGTGATTTTCGGATGACATACTGAACTATGACGTTTCTGATGATTTTCGGACAACATACTAAACTATGACGTTTTTGTCCATTTTCGGACGACATATTAAACAATGACGTTTTTGTTCATTTTTGGACGACATACTAAACTATGACGTTTATGGTGATTTTCGGACGACATACTAAACTATGACGTTTTTTGTCCATTTTCGGACGACATACTAAACTATGACGTTTTTTTCCATTTTCGGACGACATACTAAACTATGACGTTTTTTTCCATTTTCGGACGACATACTAAACTATGACGTTTTTGGTGATTTTCGGACGACATACTGAACTATGACGTTTCTGATGATTTTCAGACGACATACTAAACTATGACGTTTTTTGTCCATTTTCGGACGACATACTAAACTATGACGTTTTTTTCCATTTTCGGACGACATACTAAACTATGACGTTTTTTTCCATTTTCGGACGACATACTAAACTATGACGTTTTTTTCCATTTTCGGACGACATACTAAACTATGACGTTTTTTTCCATTTTCGGACGACATACTAAACTATGACATTTTTGGTGATTTTCGGACGACAGACTAAAGTATG